>NW_004798981.1:14788-17828 GCF_000002075.1 Aplysia californica | reverse complement strand
CCGAAATCTTTTTTTAAAAACCATAATGAAATCATGAATAAACGAGAAATACAAAGAATAAATGTTAGAAGGGAGTAGGGATAGTTTATATAGTAAGTAAGTAAGTAAGTAAGTTTATTCAGTTTTTGAGACCACTGGCCCACATCACATCACAGAAAACACTCATTGGTTCAACAAAATGTCCATAACAAAATGTCCAGTTTCGGCACAAATCTCTTATCATGGGTCAGACATTGCATATTTCTGTCACTGGGCCGAGTCAGGCTGGGAGGGATTAACAATTTCCTTTGATGGGCATTAATTTGGACAATAGAAAATGAAAATGAAATTCATCTTCAATTTCATGAGTTACACTTCTCACCTAAGGGCGAAGTTGTCAATTTTCAACGATAAAGGTTGATATTTAATGGAAGATTATTCGTTTTTAATAACAAGGCTATAACTCTTCTGTTCCAAAACCGTGATATGTTGATGATATACTCTGCTGTTTCTGGAAACGGATTTGTAAGAGAGAATAAATAATAATTATCCTTGCGACAGACTTCATCCTCTCTTTTCTGCACAGAATGATCCACAAGCCTACTTTTTTTCTTACTTCACTGAGAAATAATTTAGGGCTTCCAACACTTTGAGAAATCCGGGCACATCCAAACCCCAGGGAAAATTGGAGGTTTTTAAATCTCAGTGGCCCAGTTGACTCTGCCCAGTTCAAAGGAACGATATAATTGCATGTAACATTACTTTGGATATCTGCAATTTTTTAAAGTGTAAGAGTCTGCACCTGAATTTAATGACACAAGGCATGTAATCAGAACATAAAATTGGTTCTTCCCACTTCTCTCAGAACTAAACACTTGAGTCTAGCTTTGCCAAGAACCAGAAAGGATTTCCAGAATTTTACCTGAACATTGTCAATCACGTCCCAATTTTTGGAACCCATAATTTCAGAGCCATAAAGGAGCATTGGATTAATCTTTATATCAAAAATGTTTTTTGCTGTTTCGAAATTTAATTCCTGGTATGAACCTAAAAGCCTTCTTGTTTGAGAAACAATCCGCTCAGCTTTTTCGTTTTCGTAAGAGTTTTACGGCACTTGCAACACAATAAGGTCATAAAAGTGCCGAAGATTAGAAGTAACAAACACAAAAGAGTAGGCGAAATGAGGATGATAGATGTTTGAAAGGAAAGAAGGAGCAAACCACACAAGACCACCCTCCAACAACCCAAACTCGATCTTCTAGCGTTTGTCTCCAGCACAGACGCGAGGGAAATGAAATAGCTTATATAATCAGTTTATAAGTTCTACAAGTATTCCAAGACCTGCAGTTTCCCTTTCATCGTAAGGACACAAAGTTGCAGACGCTGGCTTTACGTGGCCTAAAGGTTAAGGTGTTCGTCTCTTATTCAATAGGTCCCGGGTTCGAATCCGGATAGAGACGGAAATTTTTCTTTTCTAAAATTGTCTCCTTTCACCTCTTTTCCAGCTCTCTAGCAATGTTCTGTTGTCTGCTTTCGTCTCCACTTTCTGCACCGACCCCCTCACCTCCTCTGGGCTCCGGACTCGTTCGGCAGCCTTTCTACTGCTACTTCTTGGCCCCTTCTTACTGCTGTCTTTCTGCCACATCCCTAATCTTATGATAGGTAAGATCTACACCTAGCCTTTCTGGATTAGGGCGAAAAATCTCGGAGGTCCTGTGTGCAAATTGTTCACGTTAAAGATCCCTTTGAGGTCCAAATAAGAGTAGGCTTTGGCCGCCACCCGCGCAAAATTCAAAGTTTCCTACCAACTGAAACAGTGTAATGTGTTCCGCACGTTCATATGACCTTATACAGTTGCGAGCGCCGTAAAAAAATCAACTGGTTCCCTTTCATCATATGGACACAAGGCTGCAGACAAGATCAGCGTGACGTCATAGATAGAACTTAAGTGTACCTAGAAATTGAGTCTTTTATGGAAGGTTAACTCTTTGATATCCCCACAAGGGAAGTGCCACTGACTGAAGTTGTTAGGCCATTCCCAAAGTCTACAGGGGGAATGTTAACATGTTCTTATGCACAGTAGATTTGTAAACGGGCTGATTTATCAATGTCATGCTCATACGGTGCCGTAACAACATAGGGGGGAACTACTGCTTTTTCTTTCCTCATCTTACAGTCGTCAATTTTTCCTCTACTTCTTTTGTATGTTTGATACTCTTTTGCGAACTGCTATTTTTGGGGTGCTTTGACAGTCAAAGCCAACTTTGTGCTGTCGAGGCTAGAAAGGTGGGCAGAGTAAGCCTGATTCCCTGTAAGGACTTCTCTCTTGACATCCACCCCTATAGCGCCGTTAAACTCTTACTTTAAAAAAAGAAGAAAAAAAAAGGTTTCACTTTCATCACATGGGCACAAAGCTGCAAACAAGACCAGCGAGACGTCATAGATCTCAAGTGTACCTAGAAATAATTTCCTTTATGAAAAGTTGTTCCCTCTTTGAGAGAAGCCACACAGGCCCTCTGTGTTACCGTTATAGCCACTGCTCCTGTCTGCCAGCCTCTCTCACCGGCCCCAGCCATCAACGGCTAAATAATACATCTTTTAGCGGTCACCATTCACCTCCTGTCCAGTTCTCTAGCAATGCACTGCACTGTCGCCTGCTTTCGTCTCCACTTTCTGCCCCCATCCCCTCACCTCCTTTGCCTCCTCTGGGCTCCTGACTCTTTCTGCAGCTTTTCTACTACTACTCTTTGGTTTCTTCTTACTGCTGTCTTTCAGCCACACCCCTATTCTTATGGTAGGTAAGATCTACACCAAGCCTTCTCGGATAAGGGCGAAAAATCTCGGAGGTCCTGTGTGCAAGTTGTTCATGTTAAAGATCCCATGGTGGTCCAAAATCGAAAAGAGTAGGCTTCGGCGGCAACTGGGGCAAAATTCAAAATTTCCCACCAACTAAAAATATTAAATGTGTCCCGTGCGCTCATGTGACCTTAGACCTTATGCAGTTGCAAGCGCCTCAAAACACTTACTCCCTCCCCCTACCAAACAAAAACACAAAAAGCCC
>NW_004798981.1:8774-9985 GCF_000002075.1 Aplysia californica | reverse complement strand
CCCCCCAAAAAAAAAAAAAAAAGAAAAAACATAAACATTAATAATTTCACATTAATCAATAAGCATAATTATGTAAAAGAGAAACGTCATCCTCTTGTATTGTCTCCAGTGAAAGTCGATCACGAGATGTCACAATGATTTCACAAGATGTATTTCATTTCATCATATTTATTTCCATGGGAATATTTAAGTGGGGATTTGGGGGTTTTGTTTTCTTTTTTGCTTGTTTTTGTTTGTTTGGTCTGTTTGTTGTTTGTTGTTTTTGTTGTTTTTGATTGTCGTTTTTATGTTTTGGTTATTTTATTTTATTTTTTTGGTTTCTTTGGGGGGGGGTTGTCTGTTGTTGTGGTTTTCTTTACGGCACTGATCGGACATTCAGAGCAGTTATTCAGATACGTTATTCCAACCAGCAAACGAGAAACAAAACAAAACAATTCAACGGAAATTAAAAATCTTCCAAACAAAATGTTTTCGAAAAAGTTTACTAAAAAATGGAATGAATTTATTACAAATAATGATGTGTTGGAAAGAGCTGTAATTGAAGATATCAACACAACCACAAAAAGGAAAAGATGGAGATATTAAGGACATGTTCTAAGAATGTCGACGACAAGATTACCTTATCAGACATGTATTAGAGACCAACTGGTAAAAGAAAACGAGGAAGACCAACTGGAAGCTATAGAGGCACAATAAGGGATGAGGCAATCACTCAGGGCCTGGATTTGTCGAAATTGGAGAACGTGGTCAGGGACAGACAAGCGTGGCATCGACTGCTCTCCGCCTTATGTACCTGACGGTGTTGGGAGATAGTAGGAAGAATAAGTAAGCTAGAAAAAAACCTGTTTTCTTTCTTATTTTCTTTTCTTTTTGGTAAGTGTTTTACGGCGCTCGCAACTGCATAAGGTCATATGAGCCCTGGGGACACACTACATATTTTTTAGTTGGTAGGAAATTCTGAATTTTGCATGGGTGGTGGAAGAAAGTGGAGACGAAAGCAAACGACAGCACATTGGTAAAGAGCAGGGAAGGAGGGGAAAGGAGACAATTTTAGAGAAGAAAATGTTTCGGTTGTTACCCGGAATCGAACCCGGGACCTTAGAATGAGAGGCCAACACCTTAACCTCTAGGCCACGATCAGAGGCCCATGCACACGGGTTTTCGTAGCGGAGCGGTTAAGCGCTTCATCGTTGCACACGGAGGCCATGAGT
>NW_004798981.1:4361-6220 GCF_000002075.1 Aplysia californica | reverse complement strand
AGCAGACAACAGAACATTAATAGAGAGCAGGAAAGGAGGTGAAAGGAGACCATTTTAGAGAAGAAAATTTTTTGGTAGCTATCCGGATACGAACCTGGGACCTTTGAATGAGAGGCCAACACCTTAACCTCTAAGCCACGAGAGCCCCCATATTGACGATTGAAGGAGGTGGGGGGTCCCCTGGTTTTGGCGGTAAAATAAGCGAGAAAATGACCGCAAAAGTATGTTGATTTCCAAAGTTTGGGAGTCCTTTGAAATTGAAAATTTATGTTGTTTTTTTGTGGTTTTAATCAAGCAAGGTTTTTTCAGTGAAATCCACACAGATATATTTAGATGAACAGATAAAGGGTGCTGAACAAACAAAAAAAATTAGAAAAAAATTCTCGGACTGGTGGAAAAATGACGGTAGCGATATATTCGGTTTCATTATTTTGACGAGCGCCTGATTTCACCACGACACCTCACAATATGACCGGCCGGGCCCACCACCACAACAAAAAACCCGCCAAAGGACACGTGTCAGGGGCATTGACCTCTCTGCCTCGTCGGTTTCACTCTATTTTTCGCCGGTTTTTTAAATGCTGTTATTACGTTTCTTTTCATTATTTAGCGGTCGTGAGTGAATGGGAGTGTGGGCAGTTCATAAACTAGTGTAGTGCGTTATGATGACATGACATGGGTTTGTTGAGTGCTATTGCGGTCATTGTGTGTGTGTGTGTGTGTGTGTGTGTGTGTGTGTGTGTGTGTGTGTGTGTCATTGTTATTTTCCATTTTAGTAAGTGTTTTACGGCACTTGCAACACAATAAGGTCATATAAAAGCCAAAGATAAGATATAATATGTTATAAAAGAGTAACAGACACAAAAAGGAGGGGAGATAAGGACGACAGATGTTTGATTGTAAAGAAGGAGCAAACGAAACCACAGCACCCGCCAACCACCCACCTGAAATCTT
Organism: Aplysia californica; assembly: GCF_000002075.1. Lineage (NCBI taxonomy): Eukaryota > Metazoa > Mollusca > Gastropoda > Aplysiida > Aplysiidae > Aplysia > Aplysia californica. Next base: position 5,266 of record NW_004798981.1, on the reverse strand, counting down.
CCAACCCTATTACTACATCACGCGCTCATATGACCTTACGCAGTTGCGAGCGCCGTAAAACCCTATACTACTACTACTATTATTACATCACATCCCCTAGTGCATTACTGAGCCGACACAAGACAACAAGCAAACACATTAACACACAGACAAGAAGCACGAATCAACAATCCACAATCAGGAATCTATTTGCGAGATTTTATTTTATTGTGGCGGCGAAATCGGAGTCGGGGACTCTCGTGGCCTACAGGTTATTAAGGTGTTTGCCTCTCATTCAAAGGTCCTGGGTTCGAGTGCAAGTAGCGACCGAAATATTTTCTTCTCTAAAATTGTCTCCTCTCACCTCCTTTCCTGCTCTCTCGCATTGTTCTGTTGTCTGCTTTCGTCTCCACTTTCTTCCACCACACCTTAACCTCCTTTGCCCCCTCCTCTGGGCAAGTGACTCTTTCTGTAGCCTTTCTACTGCTACCCCTTTAATGTGTCCCGCGCGCTCATATGACCTTATGTAGCTCCGAGCGCCGTAAAACACTTAGCAAAAAAAACAACTTAACAACAAACAAACAAAATTTAAAAAACAAACACAAACAAACAAACAAACAAACAAACAAACAAGCAAACAAACAAAATCAACCCCAAAAAACAGATCACAAGACAACAAACAACCCCAAAAACAAGAAGCACGAATCAACAATCTACTCTACATGCCGGCACAACCTGGAATCTATTTGCGGGATTTAACTACAAGACGGCAGAAATCAGAGTCGGGACGTCAGTACTTACGCGCGTAACTCTACGACGCCATCATCTCTCAGCGATGTCTCCGGTATTGGAAATGTAATTATGCAGTGAAAAAGACAAACTCGGTACAAAAAAAACAACAACCCTCCCCCCTACCCCTCCCCCCT
>NW_004798981.1:2493-4256 GCF_000002075.1 Aplysia californica | reverse complement strand
CCCAACATTTTCCTCGATCGTTTCGTTCCAAGGGTTATGATTAGTACCTTGGCGGCGAGTAATTATTTATAGAGCTTATAATATTTTGGTCTACTTTAGGAAACACATTTGTGGGTGGTTGTCGGGTGTTCTTATCTGATTTTCTCCTTCTTTCCTATAAAAAAAACTATCCCCCTCCTCTCTCCTTCTTTTTTGTGTTTGTTACTCTCTTGTAACACCTCTAATCTTCGGCACTTACATGACCTCATTGAGTAGCAAGTGCCGTAAAACTCTTACTAAACGACACACATTTTTAAGGAGAAAAAAAGAGAAGAAAGCAGTACAGAAAAAAAAGAGAACGAAAAAGAAAGAAACACAAGAAGAATAAAAGCACAAAGGTAGCGGAGAATTCAAACAGAAGGGGGAAATGTTTGTTGGTTTGTTTGCTTGAGTAGAGAGAAGAACATCGACACAATAGTTATTTAGAGCAAGGAAGAAGGAAGAAGCAAAGACATATATCGATTCTGAACCAGAAACAACAGAAAGGGGCTGTCATGGCCAAGAGGTTAAGGTGTTCACCTCTCATTCAAAGGTCCCGGGTTCGAATCTGGGTAGCGACGGAAAACATTTTCTTCTCGAAAATTGTCTCCTTTCTCCTTCTTTTCCTCTCTCTCTCTCTCTCTTGCAACTTTTTGTCGTCTGCTTTCATTTTCACTTTCTTCACCCACCTCCTCACCTCCTTTGCCCCCTCCTCTTGGCTCCTGACTCTTTCTGCCGCCTTTCTACTGCAATTCCTTGGCTCCTTTTACTGCTGGCCTCCAGCCACACCCCTGATCTTCTGGTAGGAAAGATCTACAGATAGCCTTCTCGGACAAGGGCGAAAAATCTCGGAGGTCCCATGTGCAAGTTGTGAACGTTAAAAATCCCATGGTGGTCCAAAATCGATAAGAGTAAGCTTCAGCCGCCACCCAGGCAAAATTCAAAATTTCCTCCTAAACGAAAATGTTTGGTGTGTCCCGCGCTCTCATATGACCTTATGCAGTTGCCAGCGCCGTAAAACACTTACCAAAAAAAAAAAAAAAAAAAAAAAAAAAACCTCTCAGAGGGACAGAGGGAAAGTAGAGAAGTAGAACCTACCACCAGCGGCGCACTCCAACCACCCGCGAAACAGGAGAGCAGATAAGGACGATAGATGAATGAAAGGGGAAAAAGCAGCGAATCAGTCACCAGAGCACCCGCCAGCCACCCAGGGCAGGTCTTAACATCTTAGAGAGATTGTTTAGTTTTAGTAGTGTTTTACGGCACTTGCAACACAATAAAGTCATATAGATGCCGAAGATTAGAGGTGTTACAAAGGAGTAACATACACAAAAAAGAAGTTTCGTTTAAGTAAGAGTTTTACGGCACTTGCAACACAATAAGGTTATAATAAATGAGAGCCGAAGAATAGATGTGTTACAAGAGAGTAACATACACAAAAAAGAAGGAGGAGAGGTAAGGACGATAGACGTTTGATAGGAAAGAAGGAGCAAACCACACCAGAGCACCCGCCAACCACTCACAGAGAGATTGTGCACCTAGCAATTACGTATATATAGATCTATATATAGTTACATGTACTTAACAACATTGTAATGTGGTCAATGCCAGTTATACCGTTATAATATAATAATAATCTACTGGGAGATGATGGTAGCGGCTGTCATTGATTCCTTGTCTGATACATGGAATAACGGTTAAACGTAGTCACGATTCACGCTTAGAATTGATGGACGGGGGACGGG
>NW_004798981.1:0-1317 GCF_000002075.1 Aplysia californica | reverse complement strand
TTCCCCCCCCCCCCCCCCCAAACAAAACAAACAGCAACAAGCCCATCACAATCTTCACAATCTTCACCACCACCACTGTGATTGAATTTTGGTTGAGCTGGTTTTTACGGAACTGTCAATTTAGTTTTGGTCTTGTAAGTGCCAGAAAGTTTATGGTGCAAATCTATTACTGTGTTTTCTGTCGGGTGGACATTCATCGTCCGCATAAAAAAGGACGGACAGACATTTATAGAAACCTTTGTAAATGTGGTAAAACCTGTTATTTACTTGGGTATTTACAATTTCAATTTCAGTGTATGTATATACACCGACAACTATAACTATACAATTCTTAGTTTTAGTTTTAATAAGAGTTTTACGGCATTTGCAACACAATAAGGTCATATAAGTGCCGAAGATTAGACGTGTTACAAGAGAGTAACAAACATGAAAGAGAAAAGGGGTGATAAAGAAGATAGATTTTTTGTTTGTTTTAGTAGAGGTTTTACGGCGCTCGCAACTACATAAGGTCATATGAGTGCCAAGGGGTGGGTGTCAACAGAGAAGTCCTTACAGGGAATCAGACTTACTCTGCTCACCTCTCCAGCTTCAACAGCACAAAGTCTGCTTTGACTATCAAGGCACCCCGGAAATAGTGGGTCACAAGAGTGTGACAAACATACAAAAGAAGTAGAGCAAAAATGACGATAGTAAAGAACAGGCAAGAAAAAGCGGCAGTTTCCTGTGATAGATGTTTGATAGGAAAGAAGGAGCAAACCACATCAGAGCACAAGCCAACCACCCGCCTATATATCTCTATATCTTATGAAACAATCCAATTTCTTTAATGAAAGTCAAAATCCTCTTTTTTTCTTTGGTAAGTGTTTTACGGCGCTCGCTATTGCATAAGGTCATATTATACGAGCACGCGGGACACACCTTTTTTTTAAAAAAGTTGGTAGGAACATTAAATTTTGAATTTTGCTCGGGTGGCGGCCGAAGCCTTATCTTATCGATTTTAGACCACCAAGTGATCTTTAAAGTACGCAGTTTGCATACGGGTCCCCAAAAAATAAGTTTTGATGTTTCTACATTAGACATATTTCGCGCGTACATGGACAAAATGGACACGTCATTCCGCCAAAATGTGACGAACAGTACAATATTATGCATCGCACGCCACCCAAGAAGGAGCCCCCTCTCCATCGACTACCACCACCATTAACAACAACAAGTAAATGTACCAGTACAAACATCACCCAACAAAAAAGGTAGAAATAGAATGCTAGACATACACACACACACATACACACACACACACACACACACACACACACA
>NW_004798980.1:45572-46752 GCF_000002075.1 Aplysia californica | reverse complement strand
GTAGTAGTAGTAGTAACAGTAGCAGCAGCAGTAATAGTAGTAGCAGCAGTAGTAGTAGTAGAAGTAGTAGTAGTAGTAGTAGTCGTCGTAGTAGTAGTAGTCGTAATAGTAGTTGTAGTCGTAGTCGTAGTCGTAGTAATAGTAGTAGTAGTAGTCGTAGTCGTAGTCGTAGCAGTAGCAGCGGCAGTGATTGTTGTTGGGTTTTTGTTTTTGTTGTTGTAACTATTGCTGTTTTTGTTGTTGTTGTTGTCGTCGTCGTTGTTTTTGTTGTTGTCGTCGTTGTCGTCGTTGTTTTTGTTGTTGTTGTTTTATTGCTGTTGTTGTCGTTGTTGTAGATGGTGATGACGATGAAGATGACGATATTGCTGTTATTTCACAACCTAATCAACAAAATGCACTCGGCGAACTGGCTAGACCTGCCCTACAACAGCCAGTTGGCATTCGCGGAGGGATAAAAATATTTATTGTGTAATCCAAAAAAGAAAATATTCCTTAAAAAAATATCCTGTGCATGGAAATCGAACGTGATGACATTTGCGTGCAATACAAAGTCTAGCCATTACACGGTGCAACAATTGCAGAGACCGCCACATTGTTGATTAAACAAATACAGCCAAAACTGCGTAATATTTATGATCCTTCATTGTCCAGGAGAACATTTAAGTGGCCGTATTAGACAGGTTGCCTTCTCATACAGTGTTATTAAAATGTGAAAATACGCAAGGGAGGAAATGGGAAGTATTCGTTTAGTTTTAGTAAAAGTTTTACGGCGCTTGCAACACAATACGGTCATTTAAGAGCCGAAGATTAGAGGAGTTACAAGAGAGTTACAAACACAAGAAAGAAGGAGGAGAGATCAGGACAATAGGTGTTTGATAAGAAAGAAGGAGCAAACCACACCAGAGCACCCGCCAACCACCCACAGGTAGTCGTTTTTACTGGTGATTGTCTTATACAGGCGGCCGTTAGAGCAGGTTACATTGTATGTATGTAAAACCTGGTGTACACACAAATTCGATTCATTTCATTCAGTCGGGTACACCCAGATTTTCCTTTCAAGGTGGAGCAAATTCGATTAAATTCGACTGTGTCTTTCATAAATTCGACCGTGTAAAATGAAATACGCTTTTACTCCGAGGTTGCGAGTCAAGTCAGTTGTACAAGGACAAAATGGTAACCC
>NW_004798980.1:41418-42425 GCF_000002075.1 Aplysia californica | reverse complement strand
AGAGAGAGAGAGAGAGAGAGAGAGAGAGAGAGAAATCCTCGCAGTCACGCAATCTTTTGCTCACCTGTAAAAACTCAATTCAGGTATTTCTGACCTTAGTAATCAGAAAATCGATACAAAACCAATTAGCGGCAAAAATTTTATTCCGGTTTTTTTATTGGGAAAAAAACGGGGGGAGGGGGGTTCTCTTTTATGAAGTGGAAATAGGTTGCAGTACCACAAAGACCACATAAAACCTGCTTTTAAAATAACATAACAAGAAAAAAGAAAAATACAATCACACCCCCCCCCCCCAAAAAAAAAATATTTTAAAAAATAAAATTACAAATTACAAATTTAAAAAAACTACTCTAAACAGTTCAAGACAACAACAAAATCCAAACAGAGAAGACGAAGATAGAGCACAGATCTAAGCACATAGTTATGAGCGCTTACCAAGTTCGCTACTGGTCCTTCAGTCATACGAGATATGTTTTTGTATTAGTAAGAGTTTTACGGCAACTGAAACACAATCACATCCTATAAGTGTCGAAAGGTTAGAGGGGTCACAAGAAAGTAGTAAACTTAGAAAAGAGGAAGAGAAATAAGGACAATAGATGTTTGTTGACCGGACAGAATGAGCAAACTACACCAGAGCACCCGCCAACCACACACACTTTTTGACCGTCAATATTCCATTTATAGAGGCGCCAGCCATTCATGCCCAGGTGCTGGTTTAGCCCCCACACTCTTTGACCTTGAACTTTTTCGGTTTTAGTAGAGGTTTTACAGCGCTCGCAGCTGTATAATAAGGTCATATGAACGCCAGGCCTTGACCTTGATTTGACGATCAATAAAGTATTTATAGAAGCACCAGCCATCCATGCCCAGGTGCTGATTTAGCCTCTTTTTCCTGTCTGTGGACTAATTAATATTCTTTTATCCAGTTTGGTTCCACTTCCATGCACCCTCTATCCATGGTTCTCAACCTGGAAATCGACTTTAATTCGCAGTAATTACCCCCCCCC
>NW_004798980.1:36433-37549 GCF_000002075.1 Aplysia californica | reverse complement strand
GGACAGACAGACAGACAGACAGACAGACAGACAGACAGACAGACAGACAGACAGACAGACAGACAGAGAGTGACAAGGACACACACACAAACACACACACGCACACACACATGAACACACACACAAACACACACACGCACACACACATGAACACACACACATACATACACACACACACACAGACCACACACACATACACACACACAAGACGTTAGACCAGGACGTGCACCCTCCGACCACCAACTCCAATCAGATTTGATAAGAGAAGTAAAACAAATGAACCTCAGAACTTGAGAACTCCACCATAATTATCACCGCACGATAAAACATCTTCCTGTTGTAACGAGCAGGTGTACCGTAGTATCCTCAACCTCGAGCTAGGAGCATGCACGTGAAGAGTACAGTGGGGAAAGGGGCAGAGTCACAAACTGGAACTAGCGAGAAATATCAATTCTAAAAAGTGTGTCTTATAAACTTCATTTCTGCTTGACAGCAGATACATTGTTATTGTTAGTAAGATGCAAAGCCAAACTATGATTATAATCAACCAACGAGTGAATAGAAATGTAGTTTTTAAAAAGTCTACAAACCGCTAAAACCTTTTCGCTCTCACGATTTCCAGTTTACGACTCTGCCCCCACCCCCTCCCCCCCCGATCCCCCGCGCTCTCTTTCTTCACATGTAGCCGGTTTCCAGATATCTGTTTGCCACGGTACGTGTCTCATTGAAAATAACATAAAATAAAAAATAAAAATAACAACCCCTCCCCCTTTTTCAATTAAAAAAAACAAAACAAAACAAAACATGGTTTATCAATTGGAAAAATAAAAGGCCTATAGGCCTACGTGACTTATCACACCACTCTTATAACGAACAGTCAAGATAAAAGTAATTTACTTTCTCTTCCCGAGGTTCAGGTGTATGTTGATTGCGAGGATTTCCAAGGGTATGCTGGTCGAAACATTGCTACATTTTGGGTACAATGACGATAGTTTGGTCCAAATGGAAATCGTTCTACGTTGTCAGGTGGGCAGGACAGGAGAGAGAGAGAGAGAGAGGGAGAGAGAGAAAAAAAGAGAGAGAGAGAGAGAGAGAGAGAGAGAGAGAGAAAGACAG
>NW_004798980.1:32945-34659 GCF_000002075.1 Aplysia californica | reverse complement strand
CCCCCGAGCTCCTCGGGATAGCCTGGGGAAATCTAGAGCAAGTACGAAACGAAGAAATAAACTATCACCAAGATTTAACTCGCACATCGTTTCCAACATTACAGCACCATCATTGTCACCACTGTCATCATCATCATCATCATCATCATCATCATCATCATCATCATCATCATCATCATCATCACCTTCATCGCAACCACCACATCCCCCTTTTTTCTTGAAGCATAACAATTTGCACCATGTTGGCACATTTTTACGTGACTTACAAAATGTCAGCACCAAAACCGGGACACGGGAAAAAAATCTTTTCCATTAGCGATACAGTTAAGTACCCGAGCAGAATGAAGGCACGCGATAATAACCTTCCACACACAGGAATTTCACTCAAGTTATCTGTGTCGTCCGACGTTTACGCTCGTTTTCTGTTTTAGTAAGGGTTTTATTTTTATTTTATTTTAATAGGTTTTATGGCGCTCGCAACTGCATAAGATCATATGGGCGCCAAGGGGTGGATGTCAACAGAAAAGTCCTTACGGGGAATTAGACTTACTCTGCTCACCTCTCTAGCTTCAACAGCCCAAATTCTGCTTGGACTATCAAGGCACCCCAGAAATAGTGGGTCACAAGAGTGTGACGACAATGACAAACATACAAAAGAAGTAGAGGAAAATGACGATAGTAAGGATTAGGAAGGAAAATTAACAGTCCCCTCTTGTAGTTCAGGCACAGTTATGAGCATGACATTGTTGAATCAGCCCATTTACAATTCTACTGTGCATTAGAATGAAAAATGCCCCCCCCCCCTTTTTTTGGGAATGGGCAAAAGACACGTCAGTAAGTGGCTCAGGGGGGGAAGAGTTTTACAGCACTTGCCACACAATAATAAGGTCATATAAGAGCAGAAGATTATGGAGGTTTTACAAGAAAGTAACAAGCACAAAAAAGAAGGAGGAGAGGTCAGGACGATAAAGATGTTTGACTGGAGAGAAGGAGCAAACCACACCAGTGCACCCGCCAACCGCTGCGACCTCGAAGCTCGATACCCTACTGTTTTAGTTTACTTTTAGTAAAGATTTTACGGCGCTCGCAACTGCATAAGGTCACATGAGCGCAAGAAGATTAGAGGTGTTACAAGAGAGTAACAAACATAAACAAGAAGAAGAAGAAGAAGAAGGGGAGATAAGGACGATAGATGTTTGATAGGAAATAAGAAGCAAACTACACCAGAGCACACGTAAAACCACTACGACGCCAAAGTTCGATACCCTACAGTCTAAAAAAATGTCATTGTAGGTGTTTTGCATGCCATCAAGACAATTAAAATCATTATGGGGGCGGGATCTTTTACCCTGACAGCCACAGCCAACTTGGGCTGAGAACACCATCAAGCCAATTTAAATCATTTAGGAAGCGGGCTGCTTTATTGGCCCTGCCAGCCCGGCCTGAGAGTATATTATACAACGCCCCATAAAACAAACCGTGCCATAGTACTGTAGCAGAACTATACTATAATCATGGCAATTGCAAAATCAAACACTTGTACTGCGGAGGGGGTTTTTTTCCCTCCTTGCGTCGAGATTGCTCAAGTCTTGGACGAACACTTACATTTTTTCGAAAGACACGGTAAGTGTGTGCATGCGAACCATGGGCTCAATTCCCCTCATCAGGGACACGTGTTTTAAATTAATTTTCTAAAATAAATATATGAATAAAG
>NW_004798980.1:29815-30960 GCF_000002075.1 Aplysia californica | reverse complement strand
AGATACAGCATTGTTATGCCATTCATAATTCAGTGATAAGTCTTTTCTTTTTATGAATGACTGATAAAGGAAAACAATTACATGGAGAGAGAGAGAGAGAGAGAGAGAGAGAGAGAGAGAGAGGGGGGGGGGAAGAAGTGGAAAAAGAGGGGTTAAAAAAGGGGAAAGAAAGATGGAAAGAAGATAGCAATCTGTTGTCGTCGGCGTCCGTCTCGGCGGCAGTGAGTGTGAGTGAGGGCACTATAGCGGTACAAGTGTGTGATGCCTTCCACTCAAGAAGGTCGCGTCGAGGGGCTTGAATCTTCAAGTGTTTTTCTCAATGAATGTACTGGTTGTTCTTTTCGATAGCCCCACAATCTTGGGAAGACAACAGATGGGAGGGGGATGTCTCGACCTTGAGCGGTTTAATTTTTTGGGGGGAAAAAAGAGAAAACGTTTTAAAAAATGAAAACTCCCCCCTCCTTATTTTCATTCATTATTATAGAGAGAGATGCAATAGCCGGGCGTGTCGCTGTTTGGATCGTCATTTTGCTCCTTTGTGGGATCTCTTTGATTCCGTTGAGCCTGAAATACTAGAACCTAATAAACTTATGGAGACACACGACAAAATCACCTGTTCATCCGGCCTTACCAAGATGATCCTGCAAGGCAGCGTCCAGGGAAAAAGGAGCTGAAGCAGACCGAAGAAGAGTTGGGAGGACTACATCAAGGAATGGACAGGCTGGAACTCAAAGACACGCTCAGGAAAGCAGAAGACCGGAAGGAGTGGAGGAAGCTGGTGGCCAAATCTTCAAAAGTGCCCCGACGGGACATCCAGTCTAGGGGATAGGTGAGGAGGAGCTTTAATCACGGACGTCGTTTGGACGTTTGACAGGTAGGGCACGTGATGCAGTACTCAATACAAAGAACAAGAAGCTGTTAGGATTCAATTATGAAAATACTCACGTCAGTACTTTTTTAAAAAACGTATTGGGTACCGGCCGGTACCATCGAAATCGGAATGCGGCTGCCTGAAGGCAAGCGCAAGCGGCCCTACGAAGTAGGAAAAAACGTTCACATACGTAACATTCTGTTGTACTGCAGGTTGAAGAACTAGCAGTCGCTCACCCCTGAGATCGAAAAGAAGAGGAAGAAGAAGAAGAAGA
>NW_004798980.1:28430-29715 GCF_000002075.1 Aplysia californica | reverse complement strand
TGTGTGTGTGTGTGTATGTGTGTGTGCGTGTTCGTGTTCGTGTGTGCGTGTTCGTGTGTGCCTATGCTTCTTAGTGCGGATTTACTACAAGTGAAAAAAAAATAGTGAAACGGTATAAATGTAACGTCCTTATTTAAGAAGCGGGACCTCCGAGTTTAACGTCCATGTCCGAAAGGATCGTGCCCATCCAGAAATTCGTGTAAAGTGCCTTTCCTAAGGACACAACGTCAAACTGCGCTGAGGCTCGAACCCCGGAACCCGCAGTCTCACGAATTACGAGCCCTGTAGCCTAACCACTAGGCGACCGACACCACTGTACTACTAAAGATAATACGACAAAGAGAGTTTTTTTCAAGCGTCATTATATTTATCATTTATAAACTTTTTAGGTTACAATAAATGACCTCGCGTAATACTAAGTAATTTATGTAACGTAATGGTACACAGTGACCTGGAAGTCATCAGTGTAATCTTCCACCAGTTCAGTAAAATTCGCTACCTTAGAATTACAAAGTTCTATCTGACATTTTGGCCGTTCTCAGTTACATAGACCATGAGCCATGAGCTCAGAAACCAAATTATGCTCCCTCTGCTCTATAAAAATCGGACGATTTTTCGGAGTCGTTATCAAGATACTCCGACAATTGCATTCCAAAAAAAGCTTGAGATGTTGTAAAAGTCACAATTTTCGACGTCAAATTTCCCAAAAGAATAAGTACTGAGCAGATAGGACGTTGTAATTCTAAGGTAGCCAAATGTGTCCTTGAGGTTGTTGGGTTTTTTTTTTACGAACGATAAGATGTAAACCATGGCTTCAACAAACATCCTCGGCATTTCACTTGTGTATGTTGGAGTACGGCGGGGAAAAACACAAAACAAACAAAAACAATACAAACATATAATATCGACAAGATAACATCCATTAAGTGTTGTGGGAAAAGCAAGGCAGACGAACAGAAACAAAAGAAGGAGAAAAAAAGAAAGGACCCACATGTGACACCCATAAACGGTCCACATTTATGCTTTTATTTGGTGGACATTATTTCATGGACTTGAAATTGTTTTGAGGGTTATGTTGTTTGTTTGTTTGATTTTTTTTGGATTTTTTGTTGTTGTTTTTTTTGTTTTTTGTTTTTTGGGGGGTTTTTTGGTTGTTGTTTTTTTTCATTATTACTCAAGAAAAGCAATAAGATCAATATCTTAACCGTCCACATCCAACAATGACCAATGTATTTTTGTTTGAGAGCAAAGAAGCAGATTTACAAAATACTAGGAGGAGGAGGAG
>NW_004798980.1:22538-28330 GCF_000002075.1 Aplysia californica | reverse complement strand
GAGAAGGAGAAGGAGAAGGAGAAGGAGAAGGAGAAGGAGAAGGAGAAGGAGAAGGAGAAAAAGAAGAAGAAGAAGAAGATCATCACAACAGAAAGCTGGATGATGAAGCATCTTCCAAACATAATATTTAGCGACTTATACTGTATATACCGACTCAGCTCAGGTTTGGGTCAATTTGGAAGAAAAAAACCCCAAACCCAGATATCCCTAAAACTACCTGAAAACTGTGATTTTTAAAACAGTATATGTGAATATTTATTTCACATTGATACTATAGTCAAGTCGGGGGCTCTCGTGCCTCACGTTTAATAGGTCCCGGTTCGAATGCGGATAGCGACGAAAATTTTCCTTTTCTACAAAAATTGTCTCTTTTCATCTCCGTGCCTGCTCCCTTGCTATGTTCTGTCGTCTGCTTTCGTCTCCACTTTCTGCCCCCATCCCCCTCACCTCCTTTGTCCTATCCTCTGGGCTCCTGACTCCTTCTGCAGCCTTTCTACCACTACTCCTTGGCTCCAATTCTTACTGCTGTCTTTCAGCCACATCTCTAATCTTATGGTAGGAAAGATCTACACCTAGCCTTCTCGGACAAGGGCGAAAAATCTCGGAGGTCCCGTGTGCAAGTATGCGCACGTTAAAGATTCCTTGGTGGTCCAAAATCGATAAGAGTAGGCTTTGACCGCCACCCGGCAAAATTTAAAATTTACTACCAGCTGAAAATGTTTAACGTGTCCTGGGTTTATATGACCTTATGGCGAGCGCCGTAAAACGCTTACAAAAAAATAATTAAATAGACAGGTCTAAAAGATGGACTATCGGCGTCTGTGGTGCAGAGGTTTTATACCTAGTGCTCACACACACACACACACACTGCCAATTGGATCCATTTGATTCTGCTGCGGCCAGCCAGAAAATATTAGATAGCCAATGTTTGCAAATACAGCCCAACTTGCCCTTCTCACGACCTCCTATCCAAATTAAGACAATCACTTTTCTCCTCGACAATGGGTCGTCGTCTTGAACAATTCGGGCAAAGATTGAAGTCTTTCAACAAATCTTATTAAAATCGAAATTCAAATATTTTTATTTTCTGCACTCGGTTTATTCGGACTGCACGAGGTCACTGCCTAAATCTGTTATCTAATTTTTCTGACAAGTGCTAGCTTGTTGTAAGCGTTTTCAACTAGTGGGAGAAGATAAGATGATGTCACTGGATATGATGACTTTCCCAGCCAATCCTGGACAATAGACTAGCTCAAGTAGATAAGTCATCAGTCAAGTGGGAGTGTCACGCAGGGCTGGTAGTGAACTCTCCAACATTGAAGAGCTTTGACCTGTTTCTGTGTATGATAATGCGTCACTTTATACGTTCGTTTGTCTGAAAGGAGAATAAACATTGTCACGTGTCAGCGAGAGCGAGCATGCATGATGTGCAAAATCAGAATGAGTTGAAAAAAGCATGATTGGCTTTAAAATTGCATTTGCATTTTTAAGCGCATAGCTACGTTCTGCAACGTGCTCTATGCACTTTACAACTATAAAATATTATTATTAACACAGCAGACCACAGAACTCCTTAAAACATTCTCGACTTCCCGAGAAGCATACAGTGCAAACTACTGATTGCACGCGCTCAAAACACAAACAATTTGACAGGATAGTCTTTGCTTTCTTCCCCTTCTTTTTTCATGATACCTTTCATCGAGGCGTAGGCCTACTTTCGTTATAATAAACCGAAAAGTCAAAGGTTTTTCTTTACGATACTAATCGACTGTAAAAACGTCGGCCTAACAGCGCCCAGGTTTTCTTTCCTGGCCTAAATTGAATAAGGGTATCATGTTTCCACTGATCTGTGGGTTGTAAAACGACGTCTGCGGTGTAACGGTTTGGCGGTTCTCGTCACACAGAGATGACATGTGGGTTATTGGCGGGTGCTCTGGTGTGGTTTACTTCTTCTTTCCTATGAAACACAAATGGTCTTTATCTCCCCTTCTTCTTTTTTTTATGTTTGTTATCTTCTTGTAACACCTCTAATCTTCTGGCGCTCATATGACCTTATGTAGTTGCGAGTGCCGTAAAACCTTTACTAAAACTAACTAAGGAGATAATATGAATTCGATTCCCGCTATGGGTAGCTTTTCATGAAGTACATTGTGTACAGCCAAAACTGCCGGACAGGGTCACCTCATTGTCGAGGAGAAATTCGGCGGTATTGTACAGGCGGCGGTCTTACAAACTGTTAATATAGTATAAAAAGATATGTATGGGAGAAAATGGGGAGTGACCGTTTTAAAGGTATTTGTCTTATACAGGTTGCTTTTAGAACAGATTAGACTATCTTCGTCTTTGAGTTGGTGTGTGATATCCCGTATCCGACACAGTTTTGGTTCGGTCTGACTCTCTGTCTCCAAGACGTCTGCCTGCCTACCAATATCAAGTGCACTCTGTCAATTTGGCCCATTTGATTCCGATGGTATCAGCCATGTTTTCCTTCATGGAGGGCAAAAGCTACAATTTCTGGTACAATATTGTCGATTCGGCTCTTGACCTTAAGACACGAACGTCTTTGGGTTTGGATGGAAGTCACAGTTGAATTTAGGTGAACTATATCGTACTGTGCCAAAATGGTAGATTTTGCCCCATCCATGACCGATCAAAGTTGTTCTGATAGGGACATAAAACATTCAGTATACCTTGAGTTTCTAGAACTACCACTAAAGACGGTTATACCAAGCTGGTTAGTGTTAGTCCTACGTCCCCCCCCCCCCCCCCCCCCCCACACACACACATCACCCCCTCCCCAAACTTCAGCACGTGCAGGAATTTATGCGTCCAGTAAACGATAGGCATGTTCTGCCAGCGCCGTATCTGACCGGCCGATAACTCTTCAAGGGGTGCCCACGCCCCCTGGCAGATGTGTTTGTGTCACGGCACAGCTGGTTATCCAGCGGTGGGGGTGGGGAGATACCCCCCACAGAGTTCGGAAAACAACAGAAAGTGCAATCTGTGCTTTGAAGTGACTTCCTGTTTGTTGAGGGTTTATTGTCTGGTTTTGTTTGTTTTTCTTTGGTAATAAGTTAAAATCGGACTCTTCACAAATTATACGTCATTCCTAAAGCCAACTTCTTTTCTTAGCCGTTATAAGCAAGGAAAAAAGGAAAAAAGGAGTGAAGGAGTCGGAAACGACACCCCACTGGCTATTTGTGTGGCTACAGAAGGACTGTTCTGGAACAAGGAGCGCCATGGCAATGAAATGCCAGATGTCTCCGTTTTAGAATATTGTCCCCTAAAATAAAACAGCTTGGTCTCCTAGTGCTGCACATGTGCTTCTGAGAATACATTATAATAATATACAGATGTTCTTATGTTTCCTTCCACCAGTAGGGGAGTTCCACCTCTTGTGGGTTTCTTTTTTCTTTTCTTTTTTTTTGTTCTTTTTTTTTTGGGGGGTAGGTCTTTTATTCTAATGCATATCTCCTCAAAAATTATTCGTAAAAACACCATCTCACATCATTACTCACCACCACCATGATATCTAAAATCAATATTGCTCTATATTCCTTGAATCTATCTGTAACAATTGCATGTTATAATAATTATGTACGTAATATACTATTGTATACTAATATACACACCGTATTCTACTAATCAGATGACGTCAGTCTCATAGAAATGCTCGGCAAGGGACACATTTTAAAAAGAAATCTTTTTCTGCCCGCCTCCAAAACCCCTGCCTGTGACCACCACACGACAAAACAGTAATAGTTTTGTTGGTGAGTTGTGGACGCTGAAAAACAAGTGATCACTGAGCTGTTTTTTGCGTTTTTTTTGACTTGTCGCTAAAGTGACTAACCGTAGCCGTGATGGACAAGGGGGCGCTATGGACATGGCCAAACTTTGAGTCGAGCCTGCTTTAACGGGCATCTATTCAAGACAATGACCTGTACAAATGGTCGCTTTTGAGCACAAAGGGGCTATCCCAAAAAATGTTGTTTTGAGAAAATCGAATTTTTGCCCTTTGTTCAGTTTCTTTAAAAGGAAAGGAGAGTTTTCTCTATAACCAAACAAATATAAACACCAATGAAACCAAACTTCTTCTATAGGTAGGGCAATGCCCACTTTTGGCGAAGGTCAAAATTTCTGGAAATCTGGGTTATCCCGCTTGTCCTTAAAAGCGACCAAATGATCCCTTTCTATTCCCCCTTTTGTGTTATTATAATAAAATGAAGCTTTTCAAGACATCAACCTGTTTAAGACACCCACTTTTCTCCTCGACAATGGCTGGCCGTCTTGGACAATTTTGACTGTAGAGGAACGTAATCGTGTATCCCCCTGATGTCTCACGTGAGTTCTCAATAACTTCCCTGTTCTGACCAACCCGTCTGTTCCAAGTCGCCATTCCGGTCCTACAAATGGAGGCGGTACGTACAGCGTTACAGCATGTTAGGAGCGTACAGCTATAGTTTGCATAATATTCTGTCTCTACATAGTGTTGCCAACCAGTTTGCAGCGGGATGAACTTTAACAAAATCCATCCCTATGGTCAGAACCTTCTAGGAATGAAAGTTGGACTTTATTAATATTTTCCTGTACAGCACACACCCCACCCTCCCCCTTTTCTCTTCCACCTCCTTTTTCTAGGACTATAGGTGTGGCTACAGACTTACTATTTTGGGACAGTTAACGTATTCCTTGCGGAGAGCATTGCCAGATTTGTCTCAGCTTAATTACAATGTTTTTGCTCTTAAAATAGAAAAGCGTTGTCTCCTACCTGAAAACATCGACATCTGAGGTGTGGCAGGTTGTTCTTTGACGTCACATGCAGAGATCGTGAGTTCGTTTTCAATGTGGGGGAGAACTTTTATCGAGTACCGTACCTCTTTCTGTCTGCCGGAAAGGCTACTCGCGCCGGACTGGTCATGACAGGCAGGGTAGAAGCATCCTGCCTCCGATTTATCTATATTTAGTAACAATTTTATTTTAGTACCCCAAAATTAATGGAGCAGCTTTATCTCAAGCACCCTGTTTCTATTTCAGTATTGCCTCGTCTGTCACTGCTCTATCTATCTGTTCTTCCACTCCTGTGTCGCGCTCGGCCCGCCTGCGCGGGCACACACACAAGCAACAAATAACACAAACACAAGGGTATCATCATATCATGCTCTCCTTTCCGATCCTTTATCCCCAGTGTTGTTATCACTCATATCTCTGGCTTAACTTCTTCAAAGTCGCCGAAATAGAGACAAGCCGGCGTGTAGCGTGGGCCAAAAACACCCTAAAACACCCTAAAACACCCTAAAACACCCTTGTTTGGCCAAAAAGCAGCAAGAGCGCGCGGACTATCACAACAGGCGATCATGAGAGGCAATATATTAAGTTGACGTCAAAAAAAAAGATTGTCATATGAATGAGAAGCAAGGAGAGCTATCGGGAAACCCATAGGATCTTTTAGTCTGTTGACTTAATTTAAGCTTCGTCGCCTGTTGATACATCACCGGTATTAAGTGTAAGCTTATTGGCTAAATCGGCACCTGGACATGGATAGCTAGTGCCTCTATAAATAAATTATTGATGGTCAATGTATAAGCTTATTATCCTTCTCTGTCACACATACATTGTATTATCAGTGTAGCACGGAGAGTGAGATATCTTGCACACACAGGGCATGTTCCATTCCGTGTGTTCACCAACTTTCGGGGAGATTTATTCATTGGATAGTTTTTAATACCCAGGGCACACTTAAGGGGCCCATACACGTTTTAAAAAAACGTCAAAAGTTTGTATCAAAATTTGAT
>NW_004798980.1:18649-20208 GCF_000002075.1 Aplysia californica | reverse complement strand
GCCCCTCAACCCCCCTCCCCCGAAGAAGACATCCACTGTCCCACGACGTCGTCTTGTGCGTGTTCTGGCTGCGAAGTCTGTGGTCACAGCTGGAGTCCTGCTCTGTGAGGTCTCGGCCTCGAACCATTAGCAGATAAGGCTCTGAGGCTGACCCTCTGGCTTCTTCCCAGCTGCAATTGGACGCTCCATCCCTCCCAGTCCCAACGCGCCCTCCCCCCTTGCTTGTAAAAGCTAGCTCTCGGATAATGAAAATCAATATCTTATAATATGCGGAAGTCATTTAAGAAATCTGATTATCGTAAAAATTTAATATCGCAGAGTTTCTTTTCGTCTTTGTACTGTTATTAATGCTGTTTGATAGTCTTTCTGGCCATTTCTCACGGTTATAGTATCGATATAAGGTTTGTGGTCTCGACTTTGTGTATTCGACTTGGTTTCAGTTCTCACAAAGATCGTACACAACAAGATAGTTCACTCAGCCAAAAAAGTGTCCGCAGAAGTCCGCGGATAGATACAGATAACGGTGCAGTCTTTGCTTTGAAGTTCTTTTTCGTTTCAGCAGAAGAAGAATAGGAAAAGCACAGTTTGTTAGTTTCGCTTTTATTGTTTTTCACACAAGTAGAGTAACTCTGTTCTCAAAGTCTTCACTTTTAAGAAGAGGGCGCCACCGGATTTTAAGGAAACTGTTTTTTATTGGCCCAAAGAAAGGAGTGAACCATCTTGTTATGTACGATCTTTGGTTCTCGCGAAAAGGTTTGAGACGTCGAATGATTGCTTTTGCAAAACTCCACATAGGACCAGACACAAACTTTCAGAAATCATGCAAAAAAGAAAACGGAGACATTTGTTCATTAGTAATTTTTAGCTTCACAGGTAAAATTGACGAGTTGAGATAGCTTATTAGTCTCATGAAGACTGAATGAAAAATAAAGAAGTAAAGAAAACCAACGACCACTTTCCTCTCCCCCGCTTGCATATTTGTCTTGTTCTGTGTTAGGTACTTATCCTTATAATGACACTGCTCAGGACATCCACCTGTTCGAAATAGTTACTTTTCCCCTAAACTGTGGGCAATTACGACTGAAAGATTAAAAGTGTAAATTAATAGACAAATAGGTAAATTTAAAAAAACAGGAAAGAGAAGAAGGTACAAAATAATTCCCAATATCAATCATTGAAGTCTTTAGAATGTTGAATTATGGTATGATTCTGTTGAAAGTTACTTTTCGTAACCTGACAGTTTTTATCATTAATAATGATGTTCTTCAGTTTTGATTTTGATAAGGTCTTAAAGGAGAGAAAGACAGACCGCTTCAAGAAGGGTACTAAAGGATTAGGTTCATAAATAATAAAATAAAAAAAATAGATGAAAACAAAATATTTCTCAGAGATCTGTTCAAATTTCAAAATACAGTTTCATTCCGCACGAAGCGATAGTTATTGTCGTAAAATAGATCTAGTAAATTAAACCAAAAAAATCTGTTCATATCTTTATTTATTAAAGGTTATTTTGGAGTCGAGTATGAACAGAATCGAATGGCACAACAAACATGACACCT
>NW_004798980.1:15534-17675 GCF_000002075.1 Aplysia californica | reverse complement strand
GTAAGTAAGTAAGTAAGTAAGTAAGTAAGTAAGTAAGTAAGTAAGTAAGTAAGTATGTATGTATGTGTGTAAGTAAATAAGTAAGTAAGTATGTATGTATGTGTGTAAGTAAGTAAGTAAGTAAGTAAGTATGTATGTATGTGTGTAAGTAAATAAGTAAGTAAGTATGTATGTATGTGTGTAAGTAAGTAAGTAAGTAAGTAAGTATGTATGTATGTGTGTAAGTAAATAAGTAAGTAAGTATGTATGTATGTGTGTAAGTAAGTAAGCAAGCAAGCTAGCAAAGAAGTAAGTAAGTAAGTCAGCCAGTCAGTCAGTCAGTAAGTAAGTGAGTAAATAAGTGAGTGAGCGAGCGAGTGAGTGAGTGAGTGGGTAAGTGAGAGGATAAGTGAGTGAGTGAGTGAGTGAGTGAGTGAGTGAGTGAGTGAGTGAGTGAGTAATTGAGTGAGTGAGAGAGTGAGTGAGTGAGTGAGTGAATGAGAGAGTGAGTGAGTGAGTGAGTGAGTGAGTGGGTGAGATAAGGAGTGACTGAGGTCAGTAAGTAAGCAAGTACTTACTGGGTTTTCTGGCAGCTGTAAACGGCCCATGGGCGAGTCTGGCAAAAACCGGTGAAATCAAATAGACCGAGCATTCATCAAGTCATCATGTTAGGTGCCGACTCTGTGGTGTCGGGGAGGGAAGGAGGAAGATGAGAGGGGGAGGGGAGATGAGAGGGGGAGAGAGGGAGAGAGAGAGAGAGAGAGAGATAGAGAGAGAGAGAGAGAGAGAGAGAGAGAGAGAGAGAGAGAGAGAGAGAGAGAGAGAGAGAGGTGGTTCTTTTTGTAATTGTTTACTAATATCAAAATCAAAATTGTACTTTCGATCACGGCATGCAGAAAGCAGGAATTGATATTATGAAAGTTGTCAATCACAATCAAGAAAAAGTTGTATTTTGTAAAAGAGTCTGTTTATTTCTTTTTCTATCTTTTTTTTTTTCGAAAAAGCTCGTTAAACCTCTAACGATCACAGAAAGCAATGCCTTTTTAAAACAAATTTTTTTCAAGCTTCTTATAATTAGATATATGTCAGCTCTAATAGAAAGTAAAAAACATACAGCCAATACTGAAAGCTAAGTGTGCTCTAAATATGTCATTTCTATTACCGCCTCATTTCGTAACTTCGTGTTTTAGAGAGTTTGTCTAAGCCTTTTTTTCCCTTGCTGTGATTATTTTGTTTATAGAGAAACAATCGGGTGCTGCAAGATTATTCTTGTTTGCATTTCTGTTCAAAAAGCAGTTGAAAAAACAATTTTATGATTTCTCATTCAAGCAAATTACACAGGTGCTCTAAGTGGAAATTGTGCGCTTTTTGTTGTTGTTCCGTTTATTTCCTTCATTTCATCTATTGTCCCTTCTCATATTGTCAGAAGTGAATTGTTTTGAAAACATTTCGGAACCTGAACTAAAACCAATCACAACAGCTGATTATAGAGCTAGATGTCGCTCTCAAAACACTTTTTGTCTCTTCACAATAGGAAACATACAGGTCGACGGATTCTTTCAGTGCCAATTGCCATTTCCCCCCGCTCTTTCTTAAAAAAAGGTGGCTCGTTATTTTAAAGAGTGCTTGCTTTTATTTTCCTTATTTTGAACTTTCGTTCGGAGGGGGGGTCTTTTTTTCTTCTTTTCCCTTTTTTCTGGATTTTAAAAATTTTCTTTTTAATTTTCTTTTTTTTGTTGCTTTATGTTTATTTTATTCTCTGAAAGATCCATGGCTAGTTACATTTGGGGACTCGAACCTAGGATGTTTTCATTCCAGTGCAGGCGCACAACAATGTCCTGTCTTGTTGCTGAAGTCTCATTCTGGGCAGCTGTTTGTTATTTGACCATGGGTCATGTGCCAGAAAGCTGAACGGAGAAACAATCAGTTGCACAAAAACGTACCCACGTACGCACATATTACGCACACCTGTGTATGTTGGTGTACAGCCATAGAATCTTTGGTAGAGAACCATGTATATATGCATACACTAATGCTCAAAGGTATTCAAATACAGACACAGACAGACAGACAGACAGACAGACAGACAGACAGACAGACAGACAGACAGACAGACACAGACACAGACACACACACACACACACACACACACGCGCGCGCGC
>NW_004798980.1:10652-12939 GCF_000002075.1 Aplysia californica | reverse complement strand
CCCCCACCAAACAGCCCCCTCCAGACTCGGATGTTGAAAACGTGAACAAACATGCATACATGTAGACTAAGGACAACACATAGCTGACATTTATACTCTCATAGCTTTAATAGATCTACTATCGTATCGACGTAAGCCTACATGAGTGAACGCTCTCCAAATCACAAAAATTGCCACTCTACACAACGATTTGCCCAGGCCTTCCCCCTTCACCTCACCCACCATGCCCCCACCGGACGCGGATGTCGAAAAAGGCGTAACTCACAGCTGACAGCAGCAATCGGGTCACTGGCATCAGCTGGCAGGTGGCACGGAATCGACCCCCATACAGAGACAGACAGAATGCGAACGAGTCACTGGTGATGTGAACTCGACACTCGCCATTCTCTCGCTAATCCCCATACACCCACAAAAGGAAGCAGACAGCACCGTGGTAGGGGTCAAAGAGGGCACTCCTCTCACTCCACCCCCTCAAAAGGTCTCATAATAACACGCCTCTGTCTCACATTCTCGTCTGCTGGGCTAACGTTTGTGTCTCGACACGGTAGAATCATGCGTTCGTTAATTTATGGGCGTATGGATTTATTGTATGATCTTAAACGTTGTTCCTTGGACTGGTTTTGATGAAAAAATGCCTTTCTAGTTTGAATAGAGGTCGAGATACATGTATTTTCAATTAAAGGAGGTGTGGGTCGCCCGGTGTCTCAAGTAAAATTAGCTAGAAGATGACCGTTGACGTTCAGCGACTTTTAAAGCTTGAGTGCCTGCAAACGTCAAACTTACAATTTTTATGGCTTTGATCAACGTTTTATTCCAGTAAAATCCACACAGAAATGTGGGTTTTTTTTAATGGACGTAAAAGGTGTCGAGAAAGAAATGAGTGGAAGAAATGTTGGTTTCTTTGATTTCACTATTTGAACGAGCGCCTGATTTCACCACGATGCCACGCACAATAACAAGGCTGGCATCAGCTTCGAGCAGACGTCACTTGTCGCCCCGGCGCCTCGCGAGCGGAGACTATTCTGAGAGTGACGTGACGTCATGAGACACTTGAAACCCACCCAAACAGAAGCTCGGAGACACCAACGCCGACGCTGTATTTATTGTTCCTTTTCTTTTTGCTTTACACAATTGCTCTTTTTATTTTCCTCCGCTCAGAGTTCGTGCCCCTGTCTTTTTGCGATGGTTTAGTACAGTACTCTGTACCAGAGTTCTCAACCCCCATCCATTCACACGCTAGGATGAGCACTTCCAATTTTTTACAATCACTCACCCGCATCCACAGAGAATCTTGATGCTCGTTCATGAGATCCTGGACCCTTGAGACAGAAGTCAGAGACAATCACTGAGCTTGAAGCCAAGAACAATAACCGAGGGGAAAACGACGGGGGGAAGAAGTGCAAAAACACAGAACATAGAAAGTCCCCGTCTGGCGAGTGAAAACTCTTTCTTTCACGTTTCATAATTTGATTCGTTAAACAGTTATCAAATCAATACATTAAAATCATTTCTTTCACCTCAACCTAAATGGAGGATCTAAAAGTGATGAAAGAATCCTTTTGGCTTCGTAAAGGGGCCTTCATGTTTACGTTTAATAACAATTTCGATTCCCTGACGCAACTGAAAGCATTACAATTAAATAGAGGATTAAGATGAGGGTTATTTTGGGATGGGATGGGGGTTGGGAAGCCGGAAAGGGGGGGGGGGAGGCGGGAATCTTCCCTTAGTCCGCTTAAATGATTGCATTGGATTGGCGAACGAAAAAACCAAAAACATTTGAACCTTAATTCCCTTAAATATCACGGCACTCTGTTAATCAACTTCCCAGACAATAGAGAAAGTTAACAAACAACAAGAAGAAGAAAAAATCTGCGTGGTTCGCGAAAAGTTGATTGACAATCGACATTTTAAAGCCCACAATCAATTTTATCTCTTTCTCTGTTATTCCATATAAAAGAAGCCATGTTTTGTGTTCTCTTGGTTAATTTGCTCGTTTTAAAAACGGCATTGAAGGAGGAGGAAAATATTCTTATCTCTTCCTGCAAAAACATGGGCCGTGTTTACTTGATTAAGGTAACAAGACGACGAGGAATGAGGATTTTCTAATCTTCTCTCCTAACCAGTTTTTTGCTGCTTGGAAAATGTCAACAGCAGGCAACAAATGCAGTGGAAATGATTGGCAATCTAAACAAACAACCAAGCAAACAAGAAAACAAAAAAAACCCACACAAACAAACAAACACACGCACACATACGTACTCTCACTCACTCACTCACACATATACTG
>NW_004798980.1:9490-10395 GCF_000002075.1 Aplysia californica | reverse complement strand
GAGCGAGAGAGAGAGAGAGAGAGAGAGAGAGAGTAAAATGATCAGACAAAATGAACTAACAATGATTTTTAAAGGATTCTCGTGCCAGTGAAATCCCATCGACAGAGATGTACTTATCTATTTTTTAAAATAAAAATTGAAGCCCCCCAAACCACCCTCTATCTTTTCGGCTCAACATTTAATTCCCATAAGAGTTATCCCCTTGATCTGTATTCGAATATTTGCAATAAAATCAAATATCTGGAAAATCGAACCGAGTCCTGCAAAACTGGCGTCAACTCAGAAAAACCAGAACCAAACAGTTGCGATCGTAGGGCCTGTTGTGCAAGACCGGGAGAAAAAAAATGGAGAAAAGGTATGGGTTTATTTAACGCGTCTATCAACACAATTTCCGGCCGACGTTTTGTCCTTGGGAAAGGCACTTCACACGAACTTCCCACTTGGCTCGGTCCTATCAGAGACGGACGTTAAACTAGGAGGTCCTGCCCCTTAAATAACCTAATGGTGTTGATAGGGGCGTTAAACCTATACCATTTCACCATTTTTCACAATTTCCGTCTCCGAAAGAACCGAGCCAAATGGGAATTTCGTGTAAAGTGCCTCTCCCAAGGACACAACGTCGGACCGAGCTGAGGCTCGAACTCCCGAACCCGCAACCTTACGATTACGAAACCGGTAGCCTAACCACTAAGCCACCGTCGCATCTAATGACTGGGAAAGAGTCAGTTTAAATGTCTACGTTCCCAAGCTTAACCACACTCCAAAGACAATCTCAAATGAGCACAAAATAAATAAGCTCTCAAAACAACTTAAGAACTTTCAAAGAAATAAATACATTATTGAACAAATGTTCCTCCTGCCCCTACTCCCCCCCGCCAAAAAATGAAAAAAATAAAATTAGAATT
>NW_004798980.1:6438-7196 GCF_000002075.1 Aplysia californica | reverse complement strand
CGTGGTGAAATCAGACGCTCGTAAATTTTTGGGCATACAGGGTTATTGGTTTAACCATAAAGTAAGCGTGTTCATTTGCCTTGCCTTCGATGAAAGAAATACCTTTTATCTTAAATACAAGTCGAGATAGTTTCTATTGAAGGAGGAGGGGGTAGCCTGATTTCAGATGTAAAATAGGCGAGAAAATGGCGCCGAAGTTTGATTATTTCATCCCATTGTGAGCCCATGGGAACGGGAAAAAATACATTTCTGTGCCTTTAATCCACGTTTTACAGTAAAATCCCCTCATAAATGTCGTGTTCTTAAATGGACATTAAAGGTGATGAGCCAAAAAACTAAAATTCTGTTAAAATTGCCAAACCGGCGAAAAAAATGCCATTTTCTTCAATTTCATTATTATGACGAGCGCCTGATTTCACCACGCTGTCTCACGCACACACACACACACACACACACACACACACACACACACACACACACACACACACACACACACACACACACACACACACACACACACACACACACACACACGCACTCACACAATTTATTCCCAAACGGTTCTTTAGTTAAAAGATTTGTAGATGTTTTCCGAACCACCACCCTCCCACCCAAAAATTATTTTTTTTAAAAAATCGACACAATTTTGATCATAGAGGAGACCGATTGCTTCGACCCTGCAAGTCAAGGTCAACTGGGAATGAAAGGGATACGACGTACCAGCAGACAGTTGTGGAAATTCTTGTTATAATAAATAT
>NW_004798980.1:3225-6338 GCF_000002075.1 Aplysia californica | reverse complement strand
CACACACACACACACACACACATAACGTGCTACCCAACTTGTCAGTTTTGTTTGTGACCGTCTGTACCGTGACTGGGAACGTCTTTGACATCTGCTGTTCCCGCCTGCTTGCTTCCATATTTGTTTTCGGCGCCGTTTCCGGTTTCGTGTCAGTCTGATGATGGTTGTTTGTATCTATGTGTGGAATTGTGACGTTGACGCTCTTTCATGCTGTCCTCTAAACCGTAAGTCCAAGAACTAGGCTGGTAAAAACAAGCAAAGAAGCAAACAAACAAACAAACAAACAAACAAACAAACAAACGAACATTCAAATACACACAAAGACAAACGAAGAATGGAGTAAGCAAAGTGCTCAAATAAAGAATTTGGTGGAAGCAAGTCTCCCAAGAAAAGGCAACAACACCCACAAAAGTAGAAATCACCAGAACGACTTTACACAAACAGACAAACAAACAACAACAACAACAACAACAACAACAACAACAACAACGACAACAACAATAGCAGCAGCAACAACAATAACAATAATAGTGATGACGATGATGATAATTTTGTTGTTGTTATTGTTGTTATCGATCCAGCAACAGCTAGGCTCTCGCCCTTTTGCCTAATGCCATGCAGTGATATGTGCAGGTTTGCTGCAGTGACTGTAATGCTCCATAGAGTGTGTTGTCAATATTAGGTCTCGAAGGTAAAAAAAGGTAGCTCTGTTGGCATTTAGGGATGTGCAGTGGAACAGGTGATGATCCACAGTCTCATATGTATAGTCACACAAGGGGCACATAGGGAGAAGTTCTGGATTTATTCTGTTCAAGTGGAAGTTGAGCTGTACATGTTCTGTTCTTAGGTGGAAGATCGTGGCCTGTTTCTTTCTCTGTAGCTGGTTAATATTGTCATTCTGTTTTGTTGTGGTCATATGTTTGAAAACTGCTGTGCCTGTCTTTCCCAAAGTTTATCTGTTCCTCCAATCTTGTTTCTTGATGCTTTTAATTATTTGTTTTGCAGTGTTCATTGGGACGAAAGTACAAAAGGCTATGAGCGTCAGCAACCAGCTTACCCCACTCCTCAAACATCCTAACATCCCCACTGAGAACAAAGCCAAGTTCATTAACTCTATCTTCATCCCCACCTTGACCTACCAGTGCCAGACATGGACCCTGGCCAAAAGTCTGAAATGTAAGATAACCACCTGCGAGATCAGAGCCGTCAACAAAACCAGACGGGACATGGTCAGAAAAACAAGATCAGAGAAATGGGGTGAACAACACCTGTCTTTCACCACATCCGAAGACAAACAATCAGGTGGTTTGGACATCTCACACGTATGGCACCCAACCAGCGTGTCAGTAAAGCTTACTACAGAAAAGTATCAGGGTGCTAGGCAAGAGGAAGACCAAGAAAGACCTGGATCCAGGGTGTGAAGGATACCCTGAGAACATTCAATATCCCACCCAGTCAGGCCACCAAACTTGCTTGAGACATGAAGCTCTCTCTCTCCCCTCGACGCCCTAGAGGTACAAGAGGACGGATAAAGTAAAGTAAGTAAGTTTTGCAATGTTGTATGAAGTTGGAATGTTGGGTTCTTCCTGTCTAGATCCCCGTGTGGCAAGTGTGTATGTTCTGTCATTTCCAGGTATGTTTGAGTGTCCCGGGACCCACTGCATCACCAGGTTGAAGCCACAGAATTTTATTAGATGAGGGGAGCCAAACAATATAATGTATGTATTATACCTATGTATCAAATCTTGGTTTAGATGATGGTCATTTTCTATCGCTTGCAAGACTGATAGTGAGTCCAGGATATGTGTCAAAATCTGTGCGGGGATGGTACATTGCTGTTTCAATTCAATTGCCATCACTTCTGCATCATAGTTGTCGCATTTCTCTCCACAGGCTGCAGAGATCTCACTGGACCTTCCATCTGGGTACTGTTTTAGTATCCCATACACGGCTTTGGCTGTGCCTTTGAATGCTGAGCCGTCTGTAGACGTTTATCCAGCCATCTGAATGCCTGCCAATTATTTGATGTGATGCAAGCATCAGCGTCACTGGGTCTGAAGATTTTGTGCTATTGTCTCTGAGAGAAATATGGGGAGGGATGTTTTGGTTGACTCTTTTGGTTTCTATTCCGTATTGTGGTAGATGGAGTTAATAGTGACTCTCCATTACTTCTGTGATGTGATGCATGATTGGCTTTTGTTGAATTCGTTTCTTTGGTTTCCATGTTTCTACTAGTTTCCTGTTTTGGTGGTTGGGGCACATGCTCTTGGCTCTTTCATGTAGTACCTCCAAAACTGCTTTATCTCTGCGGATTCCCAGGGGTTCAACACGTGAAAGGATTTCACATGCGGCAGTAGGTGTGGATCTCATGCCACCATTTAAGAAACGAAGCGCATTATTTTGGACCTTGTCGAGGATGTTGCAAATTGGTGTACTGTTCCTACTGAATACGCTATTGCTGTATTCCAAGGAAGATCGGACATACGTAACCAAGGTGTAGAGCTCTCAGAGTTTGTTTGTCTGATCCCCAAGAACTGCGTACGAGTTTCTTTAAAAGTTGGAGTCTTTTTTTTTCTTGTTCTTTATGTTCTCCCCTTGGCTTTTCATTGTTAGACTTTGGTCAAGTTTGACTCCTAGGTGTGTTGGTTGTTCTTCTTTGAGGAGATTTTCAGTTTCTATCTTCAGTTGGAGATTTTCTTTGGCTGCTTTATGGCTCTTTGTAAAGATGGTGTATACTGTTTTCGTGCAGTTTATTTTAAGCTTCCATTTCTGACAGTAGTTGTGGCGCCTCTTGGGCTCTGCATTTAGTTTCCCTGCTCCTACTACGTGCTGTGATGTGTCTGTCAGAGAGCAAGATCGATGCGTAGAGAGTCTTTTCAGATTACAGCACGTTCGTTACATCATTGAAGAAGCCCAATAACAAAGTGCAGCTCAGACAGGAACCTCGGTGGTGATGATGATGATGATGATGATGATGATGATGATGATGATAATGATGATGATGATGATGATGATGATGCCCATCCCATGCAAAATTACAACAACAACAACAACAACAACAACAACAACAACAACAACAACAACAACGACAACAACAATAGCAGCAGCAACAA
>NW_004798980.1:0-1345 GCF_000002075.1 Aplysia californica | reverse complement strand
GGGGTGTGGCTGAAAGACAGCAGTAAGAAGGAGCCAAGGAGTAGCAGTAGAAAGGCTGCAGAAAGAGTCGGAAGCCAAAAGGAAGGGGTAAAGGAAGTGAGGGGATGGGGGCAGAAAGTGGAAATGAAAGCAGACGACAGACCATATCTCGGGCGTCTTTTGACATAGATGAAATATTAATATGCCAGATGATGCAGAATGAACTTAATTAGCTTTAAATTGGTACGCTGCTTGAACGGGTAGCACAGGGCTATAACATAATGATTGGGTGATTACATTTTCAAGTTTTATTTGGACGCCACTATATACGAGCACAATGTACATACATAAGCTTCGGGTTCGGGGGTTCGAGGCTCAGCTCTGTCCGATATTTTGCCCTTAGGAAAAGCACTTTCAACGGGTTTTTTTTCTATTAATTTCACTCCTATCGGAGACGGACGCTAAATTCGGAGGTCCTGCCTCTTAAACAAACATTTATAATTTCAGTTTTTATGTGCGGTCTGAGTCACCCTCCAAGGCAGGGTCAAAGTATCTTGCATCTTTAATGACATAAATCACTTTCACAGGCTTCATTAACTTAAATACATCGAAATTCTCTTTAACATCAGATGCGCGTCTTAATGAAAATCAACTCTTATAAAACAGGGGGGGGGGTCCAGAGAAAATAGAAGAAACGGGAAGACGTACTACTTTTAAAAAAGTAAGATAATCTCCTATGAGGGAGGTCTTATGGAAAAGGAACGCCAAATAATGGATTCCTTCTTTTAAATAACTTATTCTGTTTGAAGAAGCAATCAGAGTATACTAAATCAGAATAAAATGTTTACTGTGGCGTATTTTCGGACTCAGCCATTAATTCAAATACGCTGTTTCTTGCGTCACAGAGGAAAAAAATATGTAGAGTAAACACTACACAAGAATGTCTGTTTGCTTTTCAGGTACTCATGTAGAGTTTTTTTTTAAAATCTTTTTTAATGGGAAAGAAAATATTTGAAATATAGGTTGAGAAGTCCTAGATCAATGCCCGAAGGGCAAAGGTTTATTTGAAATCGTTTCTATTTAAACTTTAAACTGGAGGAGGTCGAATATAGTAACAAAAACCAAAACAAACAAGACAAAATAAAACGCAGACCCCACAAGGTGCCCTAAACCCGCAAAAACCACACTCTAACGACTTACGACACAAACCCCTCCTGCCGTTTTTAATAAATTATTTGAAGAAAGCCAGAAGCTGGGGAGTGTTGAGATATGCAAAGTAAGGCAAACACATTACATCTGGATCGCCTAGCCCTGCCTGGTACTAGCCCATCCGAAGAAGGTCCTGAGGTAGAGCCATTATGGATGC
>NW_004798979.1:44027-51120 GCF_000002075.1 Aplysia californica | reverse complement strand
GGTACTGTGAAAAGCTTGTGAAACAAAAGTTTGAACTGCTCGGGTACTGTGAAAAGCTTGTGAAACAAATGTTTGAACTGCTCGGGTACTGTCTGTACAGATGTTCTACGATGTAATTCAACAAACGTTTCTGGGTTTTAAAAAGATCTCTTTCAAGGTAACGATATTTGAAACCGTTCAAAATTCTCGAGTTGTCGGGCCGAAGGAAAACAATGCAAAATGTTCACTTGATCATCTGCACAGTTGGAGGCTCGGAATTCTTCACTTTCCTTTTGTTCTTTAAGTTGACAGTTCTACTAAATTAACATTTTCTCTGGATTTTGTACTTTCTTAATATTTCCCACAAGCTGACAGTCCTGTTTGAGAAATCAGTTATCAATAGGGCCTGCCCTTCATACAATCAATCTAGATCTAGCATAAGTGGCATAGTGCTGAACTCAACTAAGCTAAGCTGATTTCATGAGTGACACATTTTCTGCGAAGAAGATTGTTCTTTCTGACTTCCCATCTACATCTCCGCAACAACGCTAAATGCACTTCTAAATCTGCTACTGAAGAAAAGATCTAGATCTAGACCTACATTTAAGAACTCTTTGGTGAAAATGGTAAAATGGTTCAGGTTTATAAGATTACTCCAGGGGTGGGGCCTCCGAGTTTCAAAGTTAACGTCCTCTCCGAAAGAATGGAGCCAATTAGGGAATTCGTGTTAAGTGTCGTTCTCAAGGACACGACGATGGACCGAGCTGAGGCTCGAATCCTTAAACCCAAAATATCACGACCACTTACAACTTTTCTCTTACGTTTATCCACACAGAAGGTTGTGGACTTTGGTGGAACAAAAGTGTGTTGCATTGTTATAATCATGGATGAAGGAAACAGGGAAGGTTTTTTCCTTTAACCCTGTTGTTCCCTCGCTGTTTTTCTCTCAATTCCATCCTGTTACCGAAGTTACAGAATCACAATACAGGAGTTTGTTGAAAAACTACAGACACATCTTTCATATAATAGCCTTTGTTTTGTTTGTGCATAAATGACCCACTTTGAACCCGAACTTTGATCAGTTTAGCTATTTGACACGTACCCCTCCTTCTTGTTATCTTGTATTCTCTCCTGTTACTCAAAGATAAAAAACACAGTCCAGATGTTTTGTTGAAAAAACACAAACATGCCTTTAGTTTTAACCTCTTTCATTTACTCTATTAAGCGTGGACTACCTCACATTCTCGCCCAAACTGTGGTCAGTTAAGATATTGAGCACATTCCTTTCTCTCCTGTTACCAAAACCCGGGTAACAGGAGGGAAAGTAACAGGAGGGAATTCTGTACCTCGTTACCCTGACGACCACTGACTGGGTAGAGCTCATGTTATGGATTGTCTTACCATTGAAATGTAACCGTGGCAGACTTCCTAACCAAAGGAGAGTGTGTCGGATTTCTGTATGATAAGTCGTTATAGACCCCAGTAACAGGAGGGACATTTATGCTCAAATACTCACCATGTTGGGTTGAACTTGACTCTGTATCTTTCAATCGTGCATTGCATAACTCCGCTGTCTCATGTCATATAAAGGAACAGGAAGGGAATCCTCACTCGCAAAATCTCAAAAGAAAATAAATCTATTTCTAGGGACCATTCATCTGTGTGAAATGCTGGGTAACAGGAGAGAACTTTGAAATGGGTTAAGCAAAATATGGAGATAAAGAGTTAATTAACTTAACAAATATAAGACAAGGACGGGCACCAAATTGTTTTTGCTTCGGTAATTTTGTCCAATACTCTGTGTAACTGTGAAATATTTCATCCCTGGAGCCATGACTTTTATCCCTAGGCATGTTTAAAAAAACATATACGTGTTGCGGATCTTGCCAGTTTTGCCTACTGAGCAAGATTTACAAAAGAGCTGTAAAATTTCTATGACTTGGGCAGTTTTGAAAACCTGATTTTAAGGTCAAGGAACGTTTTGCCTTGTTCATGAACATAGTCCAAGGCAACTCTAAGATTTCATATCGGTATCCGAGGAATTAGGTCCGGAATCACAAATTCAACAAATGGGACATAAAAAAAAATGACCCGTACAGTGATGGCTGTTATCATGCAATCAGCGACATTTGTACCAGATAGGACAAAACTGTTGTACACAAAATATCTTGAAAAGGAACAAACGCAAATGGAAGTTGACAGCACGCACAGCGGAATCGAAAAGTCCCTGAAAATGTTCTGGTCTATGTGCTCTTGGATTACTGTAACAGTTTTTAAGAAAGTAAGACCATAACCCCCCCCCCCCGCCCCCCCCCCCCCTTTTTTTCTTTGTTTAAATGCTCGATTTCTGGACCGTTCTGACCTGACTGGAACAAAAACGAGCCCGTTGTCACCAACGTTCGTTACCTTTGATACACACGGAACAAAAACATCCAGTACAAATTGTCGCAAGTTGCCTTTGAAAACATGAGGGTGGGTAATGTGGTGAATTTTCACAATTGTGTCGTTTTTGTCATAACATTTAAAAAAAACAACCAGTCCCCCCCCCCCCCCCCCTATTCTTTCCTTTCTTTGGACATGCAACTTCCAGGAAACAGATGGCAAGGGTGCCCTCAATGTAACAGAGAGATATTTGCGAAAAATAAATACTACTTTTTCCCATTGGCAAGCGATTACGGAACCAAAATATAGAAAAGGTTTCTACACATTGGGAAAATTCGCTTATTTCTTTTTTCTTTACATTTATTGAAAAAGAAACTCACTGAAAGGTACTGGTTCAGGTACACTCTCATCAAATTTGGTCAGTAAATAAGAAAGCCTGAGGGATTACAAATGTATTGTTTGTTTTCAAGATGGTGGCGGTTTCCATAGCAACCGCTGTAGCTATGCACAAATAAAAGTGCCCAATCGAGAGATTTCCCTATGCCTAACTTGTGTGTTCATAGATTTGGTCCCGGGCAACAATCATAGAAAATGGTGGTCGCTCCTCCCCCTTTAAAAAAAAATAAAAATATTATGGTGCTCTGAGAACCATTCTTGTGAGAACTTTGGACACGTTGAGCTACATTGCTGTACACACGGTCTCTTTGAGTGCCCTTGCAATAGTCTTTAGTTAGTACATGTAGTTACATTTTATTTTCCACAAACGCTCAGACTGTTTCTATCTCTGTTTGAATTCAGTCTAGATCTCTCTGGCTTGCTGGCTCACGCAAAGAATAATTGATTAACATGACTACATCAAACGTTTGATAGCCGTGTTATGTATCAAATCCCACTAGAATTGGACGCTGGTGAGGATTCTGAAATTTGATTTGCAAAATTGTGACTCTGGCCACCTTTTATTTCCAGTCGGGCCCGTCATCACCCGTGTGTAAAACTGTTACGTTCACATCACGTGACTTGCGTGTGTGAGTGAGTTCCGCGTGTGTCGGGGACCGTCCCGTGATGGCTAGGCCGAGGTTGATGACGTCAACTCTAGTTTGTGGACGCTGGTGGGGCCGTCTGTCGGGACTTGGGGGGGGGGGGGGGGAGTGCCTCACGTGGTACTTCAGGGTTTTAAAAATAATTGATAGAGAGCGCACGCACACTCACACACTCTCTCTCTCTCTCTCTCTCTCTCTCTCTCTCTCTCTCTCTCTCTCTCTCTCTCTCTCTCTCTCTCTCTCTCTCTCTCACACACACACACACACAATAGCCTTTGCCTCTATGAATACGTAATGTACGGACAACCGTGGACAATTTACGAGCCCGCTAGTCACCCTTGTGATTGGTCACCCTTGTGATTGGTCACCCTTGTGATTGGTCACCCTTGTGATTGGTCGAAGATCCTGATTGGGTTTTTTGTTGTACTAGATCCCGCCCCCGCCCTCCCAACTTGCCGAGTTTTTGGGTGTTTTTTTTAGAGGACCATGGAGGGTTTTTTGTTTTTAAAGAACGTTGTGTGCTTAGGTTTTTTTGGTATTTAAAGAGGAAGCAGCAACATTATGTCGTTGTTATTTTTTAGAAATATTTTTTTTGTTTTTGTTTTGTTAACGAGGATGTTTTTAAAAAAAAGGAAGCAGCAACATTATGTGCTTGATTTGTTATTTTGTTGAAGAGGAACTTTTAAAAAGTACATTTTGTGCTTGTTAATTTATTATTTTAAAAAAAGAGGAAGCAGCAACATCATGTGCTTGTTTTTTTTGTTTTGTTTTGTTGTTTTTTTATTAAAGAAGAATTTTGTTTTTTTGTATTTTTGAGGAAGCAGCAACAGTATGTACTTTAAAAAACATTTGTTAAAGATGTTTTTGTTAAAATTTTGTTAAAGAGGGATTAAAAAAAAAATTTAGAACAGTAAAGTTTATGTGCTTTTTAATTATTTTTTTTAAAGAGGAAGCGGCAGCATTGTGTGCTTGCAGTTTATTTTAAAGAGGAAGCATCATTATTTGCTTAAAGATTAATTATTTTTTAAAAAGAGGAAGCAGCAACATAATGGGCTTTTTTTGGGTGAAAATAAGTTGTTTGTTTTAAAGAGGAAGCAGCGACATTATGTGTTCTCGTGGTTTTTTAAAATTTTATTTAAAGAGAGGAAGCGGCAACTTAGTACATAGATTTAAAAAAAAAAAAAAAAAAAAGCAAAAACCGCATTGTGTGGTTAGTACGAAGTGAAGGAAGAAGTGTTTGAACTTGAACGTTTGATTCGACTTTTTCTTTTTTATCGATCTATGTTCGCATCGCGAAGGGTGCGCGAAAACGGGGCTGGAAACTTTTAGCAAAACCGGTCCCAGACCGGCTAGCATTAATCCCCAAAAGCCGACGCCTGGCCAGGAAAAATGCTAGTACCTATTTTCTGCTAGTCTTAGGTTTGACTCGGCTCCGCCGCGGCTCGAACCCTCGAGGGAAGGAGCCACGGGTTGACCTCCCAGCGCGAGGCGGACGTCTACGCAAGGCCACCGAGCTGGTGAAGAAAGTGGTCGCCGAAACAGGCTAGTCACTGGGGACACCACAGACGGAAAAGAAAAGAAAACGACCCCAAAAAAGAAACAACAACAAAAAAACTAAAACTAGCTGCTCACAACAACAACAACAATCGCTCACGTGTGTTGTCGTCACACTCACCTCCCAGTTGTTGGGGACACCCAGGGTCAGGGGACACAACTCGCTCACACACACGTGGTTTTTTAGTGGTTGCTTCCCCTTGAAGATGTTGGAAGCGTGTAAACAAACGAGGTCTGTCACAGAGTGTGTGTGTGTGTGTGTGTGTGTGTGTGTGTGTGTGTGTGTGTGTGTGTGTGTGTGTTGGAGAACGGAGCTAACCACACCAGAGCCCCCGCCAACCACCCACTTAGAAACACTGGTTACTTTAGTTTTAGTAAGAGTTTTACGGCGCTCGTAACTGCATAAGATCAACCGTGTAGACTGAGGCCAAATGTAGACATGGTAGAATGTTGTTTCCTTTGTCGGAGGATAGATCCCCTCCGCCACTGTAGCTGAAGAATGTTCTGTGCCCCAACATGACCTTTCACCTCTACCCCCTCAGCGCTCCTTGTTTTCCCAAGCCCTGTCTGTGGAGCTGTCTGTTATTTGTGACTTGTGTGTGTTGTGTCATGTGTAACTTGCGTGTCATGTCTTGTGTGACACGTGTGTCATATAACTGATGTGTCATGTGATGTGTAACTGATGTGTCATGTGTCATATAACGGATGTGTCGTGTGTCGTGTGCAGGAGATGTCCAAGTGTGAGGCCAACCACTTCCTGATCCTGTTCCGGGACGCGGGCTGCCAGTACCGGGCTCTGTTCATCTTCTCCCCGGACACAGAGGAAGCCTTCAAGGTGCACGGCGTGGGGCCCAAGCACATCAGCAACAAGATGTGTGAGAAATTCTACAAGTACGTTCGCCTCTTTGTGCTCAAAGTGACCTAAAACTCTTACTAGAACTACAAGTACTTTCTTTACTAGTCTACAAGTACGTTCGCCTCTTTGTGCTCAAAGTGACCTAAAACTCTTACTAGAACTACAAGTACTTTCTTTACTAGTCTACAAGTACGTTCGCCTCTTTGTGCTCAAAGTGACCTAAAACTCTTACTAAAGTGCACCTCTCTCCTCTCTGTCCTCTTGTCCCTAAAACTCTTACTAGAACTACAAGTACGTTCTTTGTTCTTCTACAAGTACGTTCTTTGTTCTTCTACAAGTACGTTCTTTGCTCTTCTACAAGTACGTTCTTTGCTCTTCTACAAGTACGTTCTTTGCTTTTCTACAAGTACGTTCTTTGCTCTTCTACAAGTACGTTCTTTGCTCTTCTACAAGTACGTTCTTTGCTCTTCTACAAGTACGTTCTTTGCTCTTCTACAAGTACGTTCTTTGCTCTTCTACAAGTACGTTCTTTGCTCTTCTACAAGTACGTTCTTTGCTCTTCTACAAGTATGTTCTTTGCTCCTATCACCTCCTCTATAACACATGACGAGAGGGGTGTCGTGACGCTGGGCCTACTGGTTAGGCTACCGGACTTGTAATTGTGAGATTGCTAGTTTGGGGGTTCGAGCCTCAGCTTTACACAAGTTTCCCACTTGGCTCGGTCCTTTTGGAAATGGAAGTTAAACTCATCTTCAGCTGCCAGGTCTGGGGCAGACTTTGACGATCAGGGTACCCCACTCCTTCCTGTCTGCCCCTCCCCTTCCTGTCTGATCAGGGTTTTTTTGTTCTTTATTGGTTTATTTTGTGTTACATGGGGCAGGTTTGTAGTAAATGTCTAGATATGTGGACATGTCAATGAATATTCATGCCTCACATTAAGTCTCTCTCCCCCCCCACACACACAGATACAACTCAGGAGGCAAAAGCTTCACCGAGATCACGTCGACCAAACATCTGTCTGTCTCCGTGGATGCTGTCGTCCTACACGGCTCCGTCTGGAAATCTGGCAAGGCAGCGGTCAGACGGTGATTGGCTCCCCCTGGTGGCAGGCGCTGAGGTCAGGGTCAGGGGTTAACCTATGACCCCTCGGAGGCTACAGGACTTGTACATCTGAGCTCGTGTGTGTGTGTGTGTGCGTGCGTGCGTGCGTGTGTGTGTGTATGTGTGTGTGTGCGTGTTGACGGATGGCTTAATGCAGATGGATGGATAGATGAACAGTTGG
>NW_004798979.1:42357-42718 GCF_000002075.1 Aplysia californica | reverse complement strand
GGCCCGATAGTGCAGATGAAGTTGACCAAGTTGACCTGGCCTGACATAGGGAGTGGGAGCTTGTTCTTTCTGTGTTGTTGGTGAGGCATGGACGTATCTAGACTGTGATCTGGTAGATTGTGGATCTGAAGTGATTTCACTGCCGACCTTTGTGTGACCTTTATGTGTTGTTGTTGCTGGTGGTAGGTGCCAGGGTTCACCATGGAGTGTGGACTTGCAAGTTTTGTTTTCTGAGGTTTGGGATGTTCAAAGTGTCAGCTCGTCAGACGACTGTCAGAAGTTCAAAGTGTCAGCTCGTCAGACGACTGTCAGAAGTTCAAAGTGTCAGCTCGTCAGACGACTGTCAGAAGTTCAAAGTGTC
>NW_004798979.1:39254-41842 GCF_000002075.1 Aplysia californica | reverse complement strand
TGTCAGCTGGTCAGACGACTGTCAGAAGTTCAAAGTGTCAGCTGGTCAGACGACTGTCAGAAGTTCAAAGTGTCAGCTGGTCAGACGACTGTCAGAAGTTCAAAGTGTCAGCTGGTCCAACGACGACTGTCAGAAGGAAGTCTCCCAGGCCTGGTGTGTAGCGGGCTGTGGTGGTGTAGTGGTTGTGCCACGTGGTAGATCACGCAATGATTCTTGTACATAATGACGAGGCTGATGTTCTTTCTTGCTACTCTATGTGGGCTCACATTGACGTTTCTATTTCAGTGTCTGTCTCTGTTCTGTCTGTCTCTGCTCTGTGTGTATGTCAGTCTGTCTCGGTACCGTATGTCTGCAAGTTCCTGTAGACAATAAGGAATAACTTTACACATCCTATCGACCTCTCCCTGGCGCAGTTTGTGCATCTTTTCAAACAATCTGGTGTCATAGAAACGTTCATTCCATTTGTTCCCCACTTGTTTCTTGGTACAACACTTGTGTGTAGATTGTTATATATATATATATATTACATAGATCTTGTATGCTTTTGGCGTCGGGCTGTTGGTGATAGAAACATCTCTGCGTATATAGAAATATGTCCTTACCGGCTCGAGCACTTTGAAAACAGGCCTTCTTGTATGCACTAAGGTTTTCTTAATTTGTCTTTAAACTTGTGAACCTTTGCTCTTTGAATGTTGTAGGTCATCGTGTAAGACCAGGCCTGGTCGATGGTGGCCACCTGTGGCTTTTTGTACGACCTTTTTTGTATTGCAAGTGCCGTAATATAAGTTAGTGCTGTACAACTCTGAGTAAAAGTTCAACTGATGTACAACTCTGAGTAAAAGTAACTGATGTACAACTCTGAGTAAAAGTAACTGATGACAGTCTGTCCCCCCGTGAGTGAGGAGCCAAAAAATCCTACAGCTTTAGTTTCCAGCCAAAGACGTGACCTCTACTCCTGCCAAAGACGTGACCTCTACTTCTAGTTCTTTATGACCTGTAAACTTTCTGCGGCGATGCAGGGGTGCATCCAGTCAATAACATTTGTCCTTGACCCGATAGAACAAGAAACCTTGGGTACTTAATGTGCTATTGTGAGGAGAGAAGAAGAAGTAGATGAGGAGGGGGAGAGGGAGGGGGAAACTGGTGTGTCAAGTGACCTGGTGAATGGTACCTTGTGTGTCTGTGAAGATGACTGTCTGTAGTGGAAGAAGATGACTATAGGTGGTAGTTTGTACAGGTGATTGTCTTGGACAGGTGCAGCGGGTGTCCATATCTCTCCTCCTTTTTCTCACTGCCTATGTACTTGTGTTGCAACTCGCAAGTGCTGTAAAACTCACCAAAACAAAACAGTGACTTGTGAATTTTTTAAATTTGAAGGAACATTCAGGGGGATGCGGGGGTGACATTTGATCTGACAAGTTGAGCAAATGAGATGCAAATGAGATGCTTGTGCCAATGTGTACAGTGGAACCTGCCTTGACAGAAACCTGTGTAAAACGGAAACCTGCCGTAACAGAATCTCCCCGCTCCCCCCTTGGTATATTCCTCTTTAATTACTTTTTTTATACCTGTCCAACCCGTAAACGGAAAGAAAAATGCCTAAGCTTTGCCCGCTCAGCCCTGATTTTGTCTAGACATAACGCTATGGCCATGTCGCTGGGCGAGGAAGGGGAGTAGGGTGCATCATGTGAGCCCTGAGCGATGCAGATGGTCAGTGTAGTGTGGGTGTGAAATCTCGCGACTGCTGCCCCTGTTGTTGCATGGAAACAAAGATGTTCAAACGTTTCGGTTTTGAATCAAACACTGGTCCTAAGAAAGGCAAGCACTGGAGGTAATTGGATACGTAAGACTGACACATGTCATGATCAGACAGGATAGCAGCTGAGAGGTGTGAAGTAAGACTGACACATGTCATGATCAGACAGGATAGCAGCTGAGAGGTGTGAAGTAAGACTGACACATGTCATGATCAGACAGGATAGCAGCTGAGAGGTGTGAAGTAAGACTGACACATGTCATGATCAGACAGGATAGCAGCTGAGAAGTGTGAAGTTTTGACCACTGCTGGTCGATCGGACAAGCGACCCTTGATCTCACCGGCTGGGCCTCTCAACACCCCCTAAGTTCCCCTGTCTAAGACATATTGTCCCCCCCCCCCCCTGCGAATCCGTCTTACACAGGTTACAGGTTCCACTGAAGATAATGGCATTTTGTGATGGTTTGTTTATACATTCTATACATATAGGCTATATATATATTATTGTTATGTGTGCTTGTGAAAGTGAGTGATGATTCGATGATTCGTGCGTATAGAGATGTGTGCACGTCTAAAAGAGAGGCTTTTTATTAACCCTTCAAACCCTCTACCCGTGTGAGCTGTATTTTCCTAAACAGGGGATAGGGGACATAACTCTGATAACAGCTGAAAGTATCAGGGTCTCACGTTGAGTTGGATATGTCGATAAATATGACCGATGATGATTTTGACGAGGCTAGATCTACGGCTGGGTCCAATTGATGCTTTAACTTTACTCATTCATACATAACGGTTTCAAACTTCAGTAAAATCAGGAGTCTAGGGGGGGGGG
>NW_004798979.1:35210-36606 GCF_000002075.1 Aplysia californica | reverse complement strand
CCCCCCCCCTAATGGGTTTGTTTTATTTTTATTTTATATTGTAACATGGGACAGAACTGGTATCTAAATTTAGAAACGTTGTTCTGGAACGAGTGAAGATTGCTGGTCCAGGGTCCGTGTGGGTCAGGTCCAGTGCCTCCCTCATGACATCTGTAGGAAGAATAAAAACTTCTGTCATTTACTTCACTGTGTCTCTGTGTGTGCGTGTGTGTGTCTGTCTCTCTCTGACTCTTTCTTTTTACTTTTTTCTAGATATACCTTATTCTCTCTCTCTCTCTCTCTCTTCTCCCCCAAGTCCCCACCCCCCAACCCTTGCCAAGTTTGCTACAATGTGAATGCACAAGCCTTATTTATTTGAAGCCTGCCATTATCTGTGTGTTATGTATAAAATCTCTCTCTCTCCCTCTCTCTGACATCTGTGTGTTATGTATAAAAGCTCTCTCTCTCTCTCCCTCTCTCCGGCATCTGTTTTCACTTTATCATGTTTATTCTGCGAGTTGCCTAAATCTAGGTTCACATTTGCCGACTTTCTAGAGAGGTAGAGATCTCCTTGTGTTGCGTGACAGACAGTTGATGAGCTAAACTTTAACTACTTTAAGTGCCATTTTACAGCATTTCTTTTTGTGTGTGTGTGGTTGGCTCCAGTGTGGTTGGCTCTTTCTCTAGTGACGTAACTAGTCTTCAGCACTCATCTATGACCTATCTGTGTTGCAACTGCTGTAAAATATTTTTACTCAAAGTGAAATTAAAAAATGTTTGCGAGTGAGTGTGTGTCGGTGCGAGTGTGTGTCGGTTGTGTGTCGGTGCGAGTGTGTGTCGGTTGTGTGTCGGTGCGAGTGAGTAACCGGTTGTGCTTTGGTCAGTGGGCGGAGGGCGCGTGTTTCTCTGTGCACCTGTGTTGTTGAGTTGTATTTTTATCCTAGTTTGAGAATGTTCTTTTGCCACTGGTCCAGGGTTGTTCACCTGTACAGCCAGCCTTGTGTGTTGCCGGTTTCTTGTTACTATTATTATCATCATTAGTATTCATATTATTATTCCTATTCTTCCCCCATGTTCACAGCTTGGCTGCTCTTCGATGGTTATTCACATAGTTACTATTCTTATTTCTATTATTATAATTGTTATCTTTATATTACGGTACATTATTATTGTTTTCTCTACTGCTCTCCTATATTTAGACGGTTAGATCACGGTTAGATCACGCGACCATGGACAATAAATGTACTCTGGCTACATGCTCTTCATGAAACCACCAGCTTTTGATCTTGTTTATTTGGGGGGGTGGTTGAAGGGCGCTACTGTCGTTTCCCTCTGTCGTTTCTGTCTGTCGTTTCCCTCTGTCGTTTCCCTCTGTCGTTTCCCTCTGTCGTTTCCCTCTGTCGTTTCCCTCTGTCGT
>NW_004798979.1:33928-35110 GCF_000002075.1 Aplysia californica | reverse complement strand
ATATATATCATACATATATACATCGATTTTTATATATAATCTTCACAATGAATTCTTCACTGGGACCTCTTCACTCCAGTTAGGAAGAAGGAGAAGAGGAGGGAGAGGAGGAGGGAGGGGAGGAGTGAGGGGAGGAGTGAAGGGAGGAGGGATGAGAGGGGGGAGGAGTGAAGGGATGAGAGGAGGGAGGGGAGGAGGGAGAGGTACCTCCTTGGCCCTCAAGGCTGCACACAGCGCCCCCTGGTGGGAGCGGAAAGTCCTTTGGGCCATCTCGAAGGTTTCGAACACATTTCTGCAGCGAGACCAGCTGAGCTGTGTGACGGTGCGGTCCAGGGCCTGGAGGAACTGACCAAAGGCTCGCTCCAGGTCGGTCAACTGATGGCTGGACACGCTCCACTTGTGGCAGCGAGCTAGCACACGCGTCATCTCATCTCTGCCAGGCCACACCTGTGGGAGGGCACAGGCAACCACAAATGTTAGAACAAACAAACAAACCAACAAACTAACTAGCAAACTAACAAACAAACAAACTAACTAACAAATAAACCAACGATCAAACGAGCACGAGTGCCCACCTGTGTGCTGTAGCGATCTCGGAACTCCTCAAAGTGTCTCTGTTTCACCTGGTGGTCAGCGAGGCCCAGGTGTTGGTCCAGTCTCTGGCCCGAGCCCTCCGCCTCCAGCCCCTCTCCATCTGAACAAAGCCACAGAAATAGCCAGAGGTCAAAGTTTTACTGCATTTGCAGCATACATTGGTCATATGTGTCTTTTTCTCTACCTGTCTCTACCTGTTTCTGTCTCTTTCTGCCTCTATGTTTCTGTCTCTTTCTCTACCAGTCTCTGTCTGTACCTGTCTGTCTGTACCTGTCATTGTCTCTACCTGTCTGTCTCTGTCTGTACCTGTCATTGTCTCTACCTGTCTGTCTCTGTCTGTACCTGTCATTGTCTCTACCTGTCTGTCTCTGTCTGTACCTGTCATTGTCTGTACCTGTCATTGTCTCTACCTGTCTGTACCTGTCATTGTCTGTACCTGTCATTGTCTGTACCTGTCTGTCTCTGTCTGTACCTGTCTGTCTCTGTCTGTACCTGTCATTGTCTGTACCTGTCATTGTCTGTACCTGTCTGTCTCTGTCTGTACCTGTCTGTCTCTGTCTGTACCTGTCATTGTCTGTACCTGTCATT
>NW_004798979.1:31678-32732 GCF_000002075.1 Aplysia californica | reverse complement strand
CTGTCGGAAGACACTGAGAGGAAATTGTTATCCTGTCGGAAGACACTGAGAGGAAATTGTTATCCTGTCGGAAGACACTGAGAGGAAATTGTTATCCTGTCGGAAGACACTCACGGCTAGATGTACATTTAAACTGTTCACGAAGAGAAGTTTTATCATTGAAATGTACACCTCCATTGCTCTAGATGTAGCAAAAACAAGATATTTTCTACAAGTCACTGCTGAAAGGAACACGCCAGTGTTGCGTACTTTTCACTTTTAGTTGTACTTGTATGGTCATATAGAAATCTAGAAGTGCCCAAGATTTTCTGCCTGCAACATTTTTTTGAGGATATTATTTTTTTTTTAAGGATGGTAAATCCTCATTTTTTTTTTTCTGTTGAGGATTTTTTTTTAAGGATGGATATTTTGTTTTATTATGGATGGGTTTTATTTGTTAAAGGAATATTAGATCTATGTGCTTGATTAGTTTAATTTTTTTAGGATGTTTTTTTTTTTTTAAAGGATGGTAATTTTTTTTTTCCAATTGAGAATGTTATTTTTTGTTTTCTAAGAATGGTCTTGTTTTTTTTGAAGGACGGTTAATTTTTTTAAGGATGATAATATTTCTTTTTTAAGGATTTTTTTTTTTTCATTTAGGATGTTTTTTTAAGGAGTATTAGATCTAGATCCAGATCTGTGCATGATTATTTTATTTTTTTTGGATGGTTATAATTTTTTTAGGATGTTTTCTTTTAAAGGATAGTGATTTTTGTTTTGTTGGGAGGACATTTTGTTTAAAGCGCTCGATTATTTAAAAAAAAATTTTTTGGGATGGTAGATTAAATCTATATATTTTTTAGGATAGCTATTTTTTAAAGGAATATTATGTGCTTTGTTTAAAAAAAAAAAAAAAAAAAAGCAGCAAAATTATGTGCCTGGTTACGTCTTGGCTACTTCCATGACAAAAAAAAAAAGCAAAAGCGTCATTATATTATGTGAACAGATGGACGAAGTAAAGAAGGGATTGAATTTTTTTAACATTTGATTTGGCTTTTTTTTTTCTCTATCGATG
>NW_004798979.1:25940-31578 GCF_000002075.1 Aplysia californica | reverse complement strand
TTCATATCCCCCACCATCTGTCCCAATGGATTCAGCTCATGACAGGGAGACAAGACAATCCAACGTGTCCAGTTCAATCATTTCTTCATATCCCCCACCATCTGTCCCAATGGATTCAGCTCATGACAGGGAGACAAGACAATCCAACGTGTCCAGTTCAATCATTTCTTCATATCCCCCACCATCTGTCCCAATGGATTCAGCTCATGACAGGGAGACAAGACAATCCAACGTGTCCAGTTTAATCATTTCTTCATATCCCCCACCATCTGTCCCAATGGATTCAGCTCATGACAGGGAGACAAGACAATCCAACGTGTCCAGTTCAATCATTTCTTCATATCCCCCACCATCTGTCCCAATGGATTCAGCTCATGACAGGGAGACAAGACAATCCAACGTGTCCAGTTCAATCATTTCTTCATATCCCCCACCATCTGTCCCAATGGATTCAGCTCATGACAGGGAGACAAGACAATCCAACGTGTCCAGTTCAATCATTTCTTCATATCCCCCACCATCTGTCCCAATGGATTCAGCTCATGACAATGTTCCTTCGAAACTTTTTTGTTGTTTTGTTTTTGGAGGATGGTCATTTCTGTTTTTGTAAGGATGGGTTGGGTTTTTTGTGGGAAATTTTTGTTGTTGTAATTTTTCTTTTGTTTTTATCATTATTATTGTTTTGTTTGTTGATTTTTTTTAGGAACTCTGTTTCTAAAGCAAAGGCAACATCAGACCACACGCCTGGTCAGTTGTTTGTTGTTGTTTTTTTCCTTTTTGTTTTTTTAGAGCAAAAGGAACATTATTAATATTAAGTGCCTGGTTATTATTTTTGTTTGGTAATTTTTGTTTAGTAATATTTGTTTTTGGTTTGGTAATTCTTTTGTGTAATGATTTTTGTGGGGTTGGTAATTTAAAAAAAACATGTTATTTTCCTTGTTTTTTTTTGTTTTTTGGAATGTATTTTTCTTGTTAAATTATTTTTTTCAAAGCAAAAGCAGCATTAAGGTCTATGTGCCGGGTTATTTATTTGAAAAAAAAAATTAT
This sequence comes from Aplysia californica, assembly GCF_000002075.1. Classification (NCBI taxonomy): domain Eukaryota; kingdom Metazoa; phylum Mollusca; class Gastropoda; order Aplysiida; family Aplysiidae; genus Aplysia; species Aplysia californica. The sequence continues at coordinate 30,531 of NW_004798979.1, read as the reverse complement.
AGCATTTTTCAGAGTTTTTTTTTTTAAAGCAACATAACGTGCCTGGTTATTTTTTGTTTAATTTTTTTTTTGGGGGGGGGGGGGGGGGAATTAAAATAAAAAGCAAAAGCAGCATTATGTACCTGATTATTGGTTGTTGTTGTATTTTCTTGTTTGTATTTTTTTTGGTGTAATTTTTTGTTTGTATTTTTTTGTGGTTGATTTTTTTTTTTAAATGTAGGTTTCATCTCGAGAAGGGTGCGCGAAAACGGGGCTGGAAACTTTTAGCAAAACCGGTCCCAGACCGGCTAGCATTAATCCCCAAAAGCCGACGCCTGGCCAGGAAAAATGCTAGTACCTATTTTCTGCTAGTCTTAGGTTTGACTCGGCTCCGCCGCGGCTCGAACCCTCGAGGGAAGGAGCCACGGGTTGACCTCCCAGCGCGAGGCGGACGTCTACGCAAGGCCACCGAGCTGGTGAAGAAAGTGGTCGCCGAAACAGGCTAGTCACTGGGGACACCACAGACGGACAGATCGCTGACAACGGCCAAAAATAGCTGCTCACCACCACAACAACAACAACAACAACAACAATCACTCACGTGGTTGTCGCCACTCTCAGAGCGGGGGCTCTGCTGGGACAGACACCGTTTTGTTTACTTGGCTGACGTCACAGCCACGAGCCACCGAAACAAAACGTGGGCTGTCACAACAGAGCCCCCGCCAACCACCCACTTAGAAACCGTGTTTACTTTAGTTTTAGTAAGAGTTTTACGGCGCTCGTAACTGCATAAGATCAACCGTGTAGACTGAGGCCAAATGTAGACATGGTAGAATGTTGTTTCCTTTGTCGGAGGATAGATCCCCTCCGCCACTGTAGCTGAAGAATGTTCTGTGCCCCAACATGACCTTTCACCTCTACCCCCTCAGCGCTCCTTGTTTTCCCAAGCCCTGTCTGTCTTTCTCGCCGCCTAGCACAAATCCGGTAGATTTGACACCTGTATTATCTGTGTGGCGGTAGAACAGGTACAACATGGGAAACTACCGGGGAAATGGTGAGACAAGACAATCCAACGTGTCCAGTTCAATCATTTCTTCATATCTTCCACCATCTGTCCCAATGGATTCAGCTCATGACAGGGAGACAAGACAATCCAACGTGTCCAGTTCAATCATTTCATCATATCTTCCACCATCTGTCCCAATGGACTCAGCTTATGACAGGGAGACAAGACAATCCAACGTGTCCAGTTCAATCATTTCTTCATATCTTCCACCATCTGTCCCAATGGATTCAGCTCATGACAGGGAGACAAGACAATCCAACGTGTCCAGTTCAATCATTTCTTCATATCTTCCACCATCTGTCCCAATGGATTCAGCTTATGACAGGGAGACAAGACAATCCAACGTGTCCAGTTCAATCATTTCTTCATATCTTCCACCATCTGTCCCAATGGATTCAGCTTATGACAATGTTCCTTGAAAAAAAACCCCAAAACCATTATGTGCGCTTGGTTATTTAATTTTGTAAAAGAAAAAAAAAAAAAAAGAAACCCAACCCAAAACAATCCAAAATCAACATCAGATCTATGCTTATTATTTTTAAGCAACATATTTTGGGGGTATGTTTTTTTTAAAGGAATATTATAAGCTCGGATATTGTTGTTTTTAAAAAATGTTTTTTTGGGGGTTTTTGAAGGGTGTTTATAATTTATTTATTTTTTGTTGGAGGGGGGGGGGGGGGGGTGTTATCTTTTAGGATGTTTTTTTAAAAAAAAGGAATATTGTTTTTTTAAGAATGGTATTTTTTGAAAGGATGGGTATATATTTTTTAAAGGAATATTATGTGCTTGGTTATATATTTTTTTGGTCTAAGAATGGTTTTTTTCCCCAAAGGATTTGTTTTTTTTGTAAAGGATGAAAAAAAATATTTAAGGATAGTTTTGTTGTTGTTGTTGAGGATGGTTTAAATTATTTGTTGTTAGGATGGTTTAGGTTTTTTTTAAGGATGGTTATTTTGTATTTCTTTCTTTTTGAGGATGTTTTTCTTTTTTAAGGAAGGTTATTTTTCGAATGGATTTTTTATTTTTATTTGTTGAGGATGGGGGTTTTTTTTGGATGGTTATTTTTTTTAAGGATGGTATTTTTAAATTTGTTTTTGAGGATGATTTTTTTAAAGGAAGTTTTTTGTGAGTTTTTTTTTAAGATGGTTATTTTTTAAAAATAATTTTTTTTTTTTTTTTGCTTGGATATTTTTTAATATTTAAAGGAATATTATGTGCTTGATTATTCAATATTTTTTAGGATGGGTATTTTTTAAGACATATTTATGTGCTTGATTGTTGTTTTTTGGATGGTTATTTTTTAAAAGGAATATTAGATCTATGTGCTTTGGTTAAAAAAACACCAAAAAAACAAAAACAAGAAGCAGCAAAAGTATGCGCCTGGTGACTTCTTGGTGACTTCTTGGTGACTTCTTGGTGACTTCTTGGTGACCTCTTGGTGACTTCTTGGTGACTTCTTGGTGACTTCTTGGTGACCTCTTGGTGACCTCTTGGTGACCTCTTGGTGACTTCTTGGTGACTTCTTGGTGACTTCTTGGTGACTTCTTGGTGACTTCTTGGTTACTTCTTGGTGACTTCTTGGTGACTTCTTGGTTACTTCGATTAAAAAACAACAAAAACAACAAAAAAAGCAAAAGCAAAAGCGTCATTATATTATGTGAACAGATGGACGAAGTAAAGAAGTCATTGAATTTTTTTATCATTTGATTTGGCTTTTTTTTTTTCTATCGATGGAGGTTCGCATCGCGAAGGGTGCGCGAAAACGGGGCTGGAAACTTTTAGCAAAACCGGTCCCAGACCGGCTAGCATTAATCCCCAAAAGCCGACGCCTGGCCAGGAAAAATGCTAGTACCTATTTTCTGCTAGTCTTAGGTTTGACTCGGCTCCGCCGCGGCTCGAACCCTCGAGGGAAGGAGCCACGGGTTGACCTCCCAGCGCGAGGCGGACGTCTACGCAAGGCCACCGAGCTGGTGAAGAAAGTGGTCGCCGAAACAGGCTAGTCACTGGGGACACCACAGACGGACAGATCGCTGACAACGGCCAAAAATAGCTGCTCACCACCACAACAACAACAACAACAACAATCACTCACGTGGTTGTCGCCACTCTCAGAGCGGGGGCTCTGCTGGGACAGACACCGTTTTGTTTACTTGGCTGACGTCACAGCCACGAGCCACCGAAACAAAACGTGGGCTGTCACAACAGAGCCCCCGCCAACCACCCACTTAGAAACCCTGGTTACTTTAGTTTTAGTAAGAGTTTTACGGCGCTCGTAACTGCATAAGATCAACCGTGTAGACTGAGGCCAAATGTAGACATGGTAGAATGTTGTTTCCTTTGTCGGGGGATAGATCCCCTCCGCCACTGTAGCTGAAGAATGTTCTGTGCCCCAACATGACCTGTTTCTACAATTGTGTGTCAATAAACATCACATTTTTGTACACTTGTGTGTCAATTAACATCTCATTTTTGTACAATTGTGTGTCAATAAACATCGCATTTTTGTACAATTGTGTGTCAATAAACATCGCATTTTTGTACAATTGTGTGTCAATAAACATCACATTTTTGTACAATTGTGTGTCAATAAACATCGCATTTTTGTACAATTGTGTGTCAATAAACATCACATTTTTGTACAATTGTGTGTCAATAAACATCACATTTTTGTACAATTGTGTGTCAATAAACATCACCTATTTGTAAGTTTGAGTGTCAGTAAATACCAACTGTTTGTACATGTTGCAGTTTGTAAAATGTTATATATATATATATAGGAGGCAATCGCGTGTCAACTTGCCGAGAGCGTGGCTGATTTGATTGCACCAGTTATTTTCCCACCACATCTTCTCCCGCTCTCCTCTGGTAGGTGCCAAGCAATGCTTGTCGTTTGCAATGTCGTCATGCCAACTGTGTGTCACATAATGTCGTCATGCCAACTGTGTGTCACATAATGTCGTCATGCCAACTGTGTGTCAGTATCTATCATGTTCTCTCAGTATCTATCATGTTCTCTCAGTATCTATCATGTTCTCTCAGTATCTATCATGTTCCCTCAGTATCTATCATATTCTCTCAGTATCTATCATGTTCTCTCAGTATCTATTCTGTTCTCTCAGTATCTATTCTGTTCTCTCAGTATCTATCATGTTCTCTCAGTATCGTTTCTTCATGCTGTTCTGTTCTGTAAGAATTTATGACTGTGTGATGTCATCAATGTGTCTGGGTATGGCGTGTACACAGACCCGGTGACTGGGAACACAGTCACAAAGTATACAGTGACAAAGTATACAGTGACAAAGTATACAGAACACAGTCACAAAGTATACAGAACACAGTCACAAAGTATACAGAACACAGTCACAAAGTATACAGAACACAGTCACAAAGTATACAGTGACAAAGTATACAGAACACGGTCACAAAGTATACAGAACACAGTCACAAAGTATACAGTGACAAAGTATACACACAGAACACAGTCACAAAGTATACAGTGACAAAGTATACAGAACACAGTCACAAAGTATACAGTGACAAAGTATA
>NW_004798979.1:24550-25768 GCF_000002075.1 Aplysia californica | reverse complement strand
TATGTTCTCTCAGTATCTATCATGTTCTCTCAGTATCTATCATGTTCTCTCAGTATCTATCATGTTCTCTCAGTATCTATTATGTTCTCTCAGTATCTATCATGTTCTCTCAGTATCGTTTCTTCATGCTGTTCTGTTCTGTAAGAATTTATGACTGTGTGATGTCATCAATGTGTCTGGGTATGGCGTGTACACAGACCCGGTGACTGGGAACACAGTCACAAAGTATACAGTGACAAAGTATACAGTGACAAAGTATACAGAACACAGTCACAAAGTATACAGAACACAGTCACAAAGTATACAGAACACAGTCACAAAGTATACAGTGACAAAGTATACAGAACACGGTCACAAAGTATACAGAACACAGTCACAAAGTATACAGTGACAAAGTATACACACAGAACACAGTCACAAAGTATACAGTGACAAAGTATACAGAACACAGTGACAAAGTATACAGTGACAAAGTATACAGAACACAGTGACAAAGTATACAGTCACAAAGTATACAGAACACAGTCACAAAGTATACAGAACACCGTCACAAAGTATACAGTCACAAAGTATACAGAACACAGTGACAAAGTATACAGAACACCGTCACAAAGTATACAGAACACAGTCACAAAGTATACAGTCACAAAGTATACAGAACACAGTGAAAAGTATACAGAACACCGTCACAAAGTATACAGAACACAGTGACAAAGTATACAGACAAGATAGGGGAACTCTTTTGTGATTTTGGAAAGTTTCAGCGCCCAGACCTGGTAGGGTGAGTGTGTGTGTGAGTGAGTGTGTGTGTGTGTGATGGAGAGAGAGAGAGAGAGAGAGAGAGAGAGAGAGAGAGGGGGGGGGCAGAGAAATAGAGAGGGTGACTGCTCGACTGAAAGTGTGTGTGTATGTGTGTGTGCATGTGTGTGTCTAAGTGTGTGTCTATGTGTGTGTCTATGAGTGTGTCTATGAGCGTGTCTATGTGTGTGTCTATGAGTGTGTCTATGAGTGTGTCTATGTGTGTGTCTATGAGTGTGTCTATGTGTGTGTCTATGGGTGTGTGTGTATGTGTGTGTCTATATGTGTGTGTCTATGTGTGTGTCTATGTGTCTGTGTCTATGTGTGTGTCTAAGTATGTGTGTCTATGTGCGTGTCTATATGTGTGTGTCTATGTGTGTGTGTCTATGAGTGTGTCTATGTGTGTGTGTCTATGTGTGT
>NW_004798979.1:18912-20059 GCF_000002075.1 Aplysia californica | reverse complement strand
TAAGTGTAAGTGTAAGTGTAAGTGTAAGTGTAAGTGTAAGTAAAGGCCGCTCTGGTGTGGTCTGCTCCCTCTTTCCTGTCGTCAAATATCTGTCGTCCTTAACTCTCCTGGTCTGTGTACAGTGTACGTTAGTCTTGTCACACCTCAAATCTTGGCCACCTATGTGACCTAATTGTGTTGCAAGTGCCGTGAAACTCTCACTCCTCCGACATTCAAAAACACCATCTGCCCTCCCAAATGTTGGTTCATCATAGTTCATGTCACACAAGGAACGCCACTAGTTTTTTTTTTTTTTTTTGTCAAATTGAGTTTGATCTAGATATTGACGGCACTTGCCACACAATAAGGTCACAGAAGTGTCGGAGATTAGAGGTGCTACATGAGAGTAACAAACAGACAAACAAAAAAAAGAAAAAGGAGAGACAAGGACGATAAATGTTTGATAGAAGGGAAGAAGGAGCAAAGCACAGCAGGGCACCCGCCAACCACCCAGGACAGTCGCCCACAAGCCGTGCCCCGCAATATCGCCCACAAGCCGTGCCCCGCAATATCGCCCACAAGCCGTGCCCCGCAATATCGCCCACAAGCCGTGCCCCGCAATATGGCCGCCAGGTTAAGCGCAACTCCAACACACCAACAAAGGTTAGTTTTCCTCAACGTGCGAGTGAAAGTGAGCCAAAGAAAACAATTCCTACCGGTGGTACTCACTCCCGGGGTGGGCAGCGCGCGTGCAGTGTGGCCAGGCTATAGACTACAGTGAGCCGTTTGCCAACTGGGTCAGCCAAAGTCACTGTGGACAGAACAGAATCAGGACATGACAGCTTCTCCCATCAACACGTCACTTTTCTCTCCGTCAAATACAGAAATACGTCAATAAATAAGTCAATAAATAAGTCAATAAATAAGTCAATGAATAAATCAAGGAATAAAGACGGGCGAGGTACGCAATCAAATAGTTTAATGATTTTTCTTTAGAACCGAAGTCTCTCCGAAAACACAAGACGAGTCTAGGCGTGACGTAAGTAAGCAGAAGTCGGGAGATGACGTAAGCAAGCAGAAGTCGGGAGATGACGAAGTGGAAGTCACCCATCAGGGCCACAGATACAGAAATGGAACAAAAGCAATGAAAACAAATTATATTATAATA
>NW_004798979.1:14742-17317 GCF_000002075.1 Aplysia californica | reverse complement strand
AGGGGGGGGGGCTGACATTTACCCCACCACTATCTGACTCTCTGAACAAAAACACAAAACAAAAACACAAAATACAAAATTGTTTCAACTGTCGCATTGGCCAGTCTCTGTCCCCTCAGGTCATAGGTCACACTAGATCACACATCTGAGATGACGTCAGTCAAACTCTGAGGTCTTGTTCACCCTCCCATGACACCAACAAGACAAACAAACAAACAAACAAACAAACAAACAAACAAACAAACATTCAAGACATCAAGACATCTTTCACCAGCTGAACACAAACACACACTGTGTATTTAAGGAGAACATGAACAAGATGATGATGATGATGATGATGATGATGATCCAAGAGTAGATGAACAAGATGATAATACAGCAATAGAAGAACATAATGATGATAATAAAGTTGATAAATAACAAGATGATAATACAGTTCTAGATGAACAAGATACTACTGGTGATACAATGATAGGACAAGATCACACAGCAATAGATGAAGAAAATGATGATGATGATCCAATAATAGATGAACATTATGATGATCCAATAATCGATGAACATTATGATGATCCAATAATAGATGAACATTATGATGATCCAATAATAGATGAACATTATGATGATCCAATAATAGATGAACATTATGATGATACCGTAATAGATGAACAAAAAGACGACGACACAGAGACACCTCAATGACACATCTACGACACATCTATGCCCGGGCAGCCGCGAGTTCCCCGGGGGTAGGCCTGGGCCAAGGAAACACAGCGCGCCAATATAAGTATGTGTGTCCATCACAGATTGTGTTCAGGGGAAACCATGTCACACATACATACATACACACACACACACACACACACACACATACACTCACACACATACACTCTCTCACACACACACACACACACACACAGACTCTTTCCCCAGCACTTCACAAAAACGAGTGTTCAACATTGCACATCCTTCTGGCAGTTCACGACTCCCATCTCACAAACACGAGTGTCGTTCAATGATAAGTCATTAGATAACAACAACGATAAAGATAACAACAAAAATACGTATCCTAACATTGTACCAACAGAAGGGCAGCGGGAAATGACACACACAGGGTGACACAGAGGGTGACACAGAGGGGTGACACACACAGGGTGACAGACAACAGCGAGGTTGTGACAGAGTCATGTGACAGGGTGACACAGAGGGTGATGTGACAGGGTGACACAAAGAATGTGACACAGGGTGACACCGGAGTCGTAGACTCATGGAGCGGACGAAACGACCATGCGCGTGAGCCGTGAGCAGACAGACAGCAGACAGACATACAGGCAGACAGATAGACAGACAGACAGACAGACAGACAGACAGACAGACAGACAGACAGACAGACAGACAGACAGACTGACACACAGACAGACAGATAGATAGATAGACAGACAGACAGACAGACAGACAGGCAGACAGACAGACAGACAGACAGACAGAGTTCATCTGCCTCTGAAATCAAGCAGGGAGTGACAGATTACATCCCCACATTCCCAAACTACATTCCAGCAGCTAAACCATACGACACACAACATATGTGTATGTATGTGCTAATTCCGACAGTACTATATGTTCAGTTCGGCAAAACCAGGCGTCAGAACAGAACTACACAAAAGCTTTCTTCTAGCCATACGAGTTCGGAAAACATTTCAAGAATAAGCACAAAACTAAACAAAGCGAAAAATAGCAAAAGTTAGCAAAAGATAACAAAAGATAGAAAAATATAGCAAAAGACAAAAGATGGTAAAAGATATCAAAAGATAACAAAAGATAGCAAAAGATAACAAAAGATAGCAAAAGACAAAAGATGGTAAAAGATAGCAAAAGATAACAAAAGATAGCAAAAGATAACAAAAGATAGCAAAAGACAAAAGATTGTAAAAGAAAAGATAGCACAAGATAGCAGAAGATAGCAAAAGATAGTTTTCTATGCCAAGAGACGGGACAGTGTCCGCCTTCCCTTGGGAGGGCTCCAAAATGTCACCATCTACAGATCGGGGTCACCTGGGGTCACGGCAAGGTAGCAGCAGACTTTGCAACACAACGACTTCCGTTTTCTATTTTTGGACTCTCCTACAACAGGCCTACTGATAGGGGCAAAGAACTTGGAGCTTTTCAAGATGTCCCCCCCCCCCCCAAAAGCTACACACGAACACAGACACATTGACGCACTGACACAAACACTGATACACAGACACATTGGCACACGGACACATTGGCACACGGACACACAGACACTGATACACGGACACACAGACACACAAACACGGACACATTGACACACAGACACATTGGCACACGGACACACAAACACTGATATACGGACACACAACACGGACACATTGACACAACCACCACTGACACAAACACAATAAATTAAGCGTCACCGGGTTCCATCAATCACAAGATATCTGTCCGCTGCTTCCTTCCTTCCTTCCTTCCTTCCTGTAAGGGGCAGAAAGTGAGAAAGTCCAGCTATGGTATTGGAATGCATAGATACGTTTCTGACTGGCCTGCTCATGCAAGC
>NW_004798979.1:11282-12322 GCF_000002075.1 Aplysia californica | reverse complement strand
GAGAGAGAGAGAGAGAGAGAGAGAGAGAGAGGGAGAGAGAGAAAGAGAAAGAGAAAGAGATAAACAAGTCATGCCAATAGATTTGTAAAAAAAAACTGACTAGATCAGCAGAAAAAGCTCCAATAAGACAGGTCAAATATAGAAAATATTCCTGTTGTAAAGTTTCGTCTTCAGACATGACACATGGTGGGAAATCTAGGAGGAAAACAAACAAACAAACAAACCAACAAACAAACAAACCAACAAACCAAGACATGAATCATTAAAAACCCCGTCCCCCGGCGTGGTTTGGTGGTGCGCGTGCTGGGCGTGGAGGGAAGGTCAGAAATGTCGACAGGGAAAACCCCACACGAGAACAGTTTGTATATAAATACCAGGGACTGACGTGACTTAGACTTGACATACACTTGACTTAGACTTGACTTAGACTGGGATCTATGGCAGGACAAACGTTGACTAGACTGGATTCCCTCAATGAATTGGTCACTTTTTTTCAAGGACAAGCGGGCTAACCCAGATTTCGGGGGCTTCCAGAAATCTTGACCTACACCAAAAGTGGGCATTGCCCGACCTATAGGAGAAGTTTGGTTTCATTGGTGTGTATATTTATTTGGTTATAGAGAAAACTCTCCTTGTCTTTTAAAGAAAGTGAACAAGGGGCAATTTAAAAACTTTACCTTCGATGTTCTCAAAACAGCATTTTTCGGGATAGCCCCCTTGTGCTTAAAAACGACCAATTATGCCCCCCCCCCTCCCATACCCTCACCAATCCATCTGTGGTCTCCTAGTAAAACAGTCACATTTTGTCACATTCTGCTGCTGTTATTGCAGGAGGATTTTAAAAGGAGACTCACCCCCCTCCTCCTCTCCTCTCCACTCCTAAAAAACCACCAACAACAACAAAAACCACCCCCCCCCAAAAAAAAATAAATAAAAAAATCCCCCTCACTGATCCTGTGGAATGTACAGTGACACAGAAGGAAGAGAGGGGGTTAATGCTTTCACTACATGCACGTAGGCTGTTATGTTTACCCCCCACC
>NW_004798979.1:9343-10909 GCF_000002075.1 Aplysia californica | reverse complement strand
TACCTTTAAAAAATGAAGAATACTTTAAAATCACAAAGATAGAACATCATCCAATGTTCAACAACAAAGCTATCAGAGAACAATAGAACAATAGATTCCAATAATAGAACAATAGATTCCAATAATAGGACAATAGATTCCAATAATAGGACAATAGATTTCAGCAATAGAACAATAGATTCCAATAATAGGACAATAGATTTCAATAATAGGACAATAGATTTCAATAATAATAGACTGCAAACTGCAACAAACTGGAGATCACATCTGTAGGTATAGTTATAATTATAATAATATTTCTACATAGAGGAGCTGCTCTCAAATCCTTCCGTAATATACGTACATTTGGTAAAACCCTTCCGTAATATACGTACATTAGGTAAAATCCTTCCGTAATATACGTACATTTGGTAAAATCCTTCCGTAATATACGTACATTAGGTAAAATCCTTCCGTAATATACGTACATTTGGTAAAACCCTTCCGTAATATATGTACATTAGGTAAAATCCTTCCGTAACATACGTACATTTGGTAAAATCCTTCCGTAATATACGTACATTTGGTAAAATCCTTCCGTAATATACGTACATTAGGTAAAATCCTTCCGTAATATACGTACATTAGGTAAAATCCTTCCGTAATATACGTACATTTGGTAAAACCCTTCCGTAATATATGTACATTAGGTAAAATCCTTCCGTAACATACGTACATTTGGTAAAATCCTTCCGTAATATACGTACATTTGGTAAAATCCTTCCGTAATATACGTACATTTGGTAAAATCCTTCCGTAATATACGTACATTTGGTAAAATACACGCTGGATGCTGCACAGGTAGAGAGATATAGAGAGGCTAGCTCTGGAATTCTATAGACTCGAACACATACAGGGAGATCACTGTGTGTACACACACACACACACACACACACACCACTTGCTTACGTCACACACAACAGTCGCGGGTGAGCAATTTGTTATGACAGATACAGACAGTAGTATAATATATATATAAAACATAGTCCAGGTATACAAACAGTAGCATAAAATGTATATATATAACATAGTCCAGGTATACAAACAGTAGCATAATACATGTATTTTCTATAAGTAGAACATAGTCCAGGCAACAGCAGAGGACAACCCAGAATGTCTACAGGTCCACAGACACAGTCAATGCGCGTCCATCTTATCAATCAATCATCAAAAGTCTTTTGAAAAACATGACCATTAATTACCATTCATGAATTAAGTACCGTTAGTCAACTAGAAGGAAAAGCATGACAACAGGATGTAGAATACAGGAAACATTGCGCTCAGAATAAATACAACCAAAATGTGCTGGTAGCACAATGATCGCAACAACAACAACTACAACAACATCAACTACTACAACAACATCAACTACTACAACAAAAACACGAACACGCGTTTTTCACATTTGCTTCGTAGATCTGTCAACAACTGAACAATGAAAAAGAAACACCTTTTGTTGTTGTTGTCGTTGTTGTTGTTGATGTTGGTGTGTATGCTGCTGCTGTTGCCATTATTATTATTATTATT
>NW_004798979.1:5160-7796 GCF_000002075.1 Aplysia californica | reverse complement strand
ACGGGGTCGTGGAGCAGTTTCCAGGCCAGGTCAGTGCCGCGTCGTACGGCCGGGGGGAGGGGCTTCTTCCGGTTCTCCAGCACTGTGTTGATCATCTCCTTGGTGTCCTCCTCTCCCTCCTCCTCCTCCTCTTCCTCCCCGCCTCTGTGCCGGTCCTGACACCCAACTGGCGGAGTGACCCCTGTCAAACTGTCCCGATCAGACAAACCCTTCCCCTCCATCTCCTCCAACTCGTCCACGTAGTCTTCCGTCTTGTCGCTGCCCGCCTCAGACACAGGCTTGTTGCTCACCGTCATCTCTTCCCGCTCCTTCTTCCCCTCCACCAGGCTTGACCTACTATCCGCGTCGGCCGGCTCGTCGGGTAAACCGTTGTTGAGGATGTCCAGGCTTCTCTTCAGCTTCTCAAACTCCACCTCTGGGTCCTCCTCGTCTTCGTCTCCCGGGAAGTCAAAAGCTGCCATTTTGTTGTCGTTTGACTTGTCCTTGAAGTCTGTGTCGTTCGACTTGTCCTTGAAGTCTGTGTCGTTCCCCTCGTCAACCACTTCCACCTTAATGACGGGCTCGCTCGCTGTCGATAACCCGCGCGGACCTACGTCTGTCTGTGGGGGGCACGTCTGCTCAGACTCGTCGTCCTTGTGGGGCGTGACCTCCGGGTCGACCTTCAACTCCTCCGTCCTTGAACTTGGCTGTGTCCCTGAGGGAACCTCTCCCTCCTCCAGACCCTCTCCTTCCTCTACCTCCGTCTTTTCCGAAGAGACTTCCGAGCCCTCCTGAGCTTCCATCTCCTCCTCCTCCTCTACTACATCTTCTTCCTTCTCCTTTTTCTCCGCTGCCTCACAACTCTCTCTCTCCTCCTCCTCCTCCCCTCGCATCACCTCCTCCGTGCTGCTGCCTCCCTGCCGGTGCGTGGATCCCCCCACATCCCCCTCACCATGGGTCCCCCCCGTGGTGGCGTGGAGAGGCTGGAAACGTTCAAAAGGCGCGTCAGTGTCGGAGTCGTCTGTGTCATGTGGCGAGCGCGTGTGTCGCTCCTGTAGCTTACGACACAGAGTGTCCAGTTTGTATGCCTTGCCCTTCCGCGACCGCTTCCGGGTCACGATGTGGGGCACCTCAGGGGCAGTGGGGGGCACGCTGGAGGTCACAGGGGTCACATCCTCGTCCTCAGGAGCCGGCCTCTTACGTAACAAAAGCTGTGTGACCTTGGACAGCCCCCCGTCCCTCGCGTCGCGCACACACCTCAGTCTGCGCTGCTCTTCCTCCTCTTCCTCTATGGCCTCCTCTCCCTCCTCCTCCTCATTCTCGAAGGACCTCCGTGGAGAGTTGGGGTTGCTGGACAGTGCGGGGGACACAGACTTGGGCTTGGTAAGGTCTAGTGGGCTCTCCTTGTGCTGGCTGCCCGGCCGCCGGCGACCTTGACCCTGGGTCACGCTGACCCCGGCCTGCCTCTGGTCCTCTCCCCCTCGTGTGTCCGGCATGGTGCCGCTGCCAAACTTGAGGGTCATCTGCTGCAATATGTCCATGCCGTCTGTGGCGCCGGGCCGGTCTTCCTCCCTCTGGCACTCCCCGCCGGGGTAGCACATGTCCTGTAGCCTGCTCCCCCCCGCTGTCTGCTTCTCCCCACCGTCCCGGAACAACAGGCCGGCGATCGTGTTCCTCCGCTCCGTCTCCGTCACCTCGTGGTCAGATCCACCAGTCTCCCCGGCAGGTTCCGACATGCGACGACCGCTCAGACTGTCCGTCGTCGTGGCAACACCGCGGTGGTTGCTGTGCAGTGACTCTGTGAGCGCCGCCTCGCTGATGTTGTACATCCTGGCCACCTCGCCGGCCCCCGTCTCGTCCTTGTGCGCCTGCAGGAAGTGCAGACAGAGAGCCTCGGAGCTCTCGGCGACGTGCTCACAGAGGCGACACACGTGCGCGTCCGCGTCCTCCCTCAGCTGGTACGAGCTGTCCTCGCTTGTGTTGCTCTCGTTCAGCTCGTTCCCGCTACCGGCGTCCATGCCAGGAGCCTCCGGCCTCATGCCCATGTGGCGCGCCAGGTTGCCCATCCCCGGCAACATCCCGGGCTGGGGGCTGGGGTGGCCAGGTATTCCCGAGTGAGGCAGCATGGGCCAGAACGGCATCATCCCGTTGAGAACCGGATTCATGCCCGGCACGCTCATCGGCATAGGTGGCATCCCGAACAACTGTCGCATGTAGGGGTCGCCGCCTCCTTTCTCCTTGCGGGATCCGCGCGGGCCTCGTGGGGGGCCTCGTTTGGTAATGATGGACAGACCGCTGGCATCGGCGTCCACGCCCTGCGGCAGACTTCCGTCCTGGTTGAGCACCGTGGCCGGCTTGTGGTCGTACTTCTTGAGGTGCAGCTTGAGGCTGTGGCAGTACTTGGTGGCGTAGGTACAGTCGGAGCAGCGGTACTGGTACACGTTGGTGTGAGACTTCATGTGGGAGTTGAGCATGGACTTGTTCACGCACGTGTAGTTGCACTTGTTGCACTTGAAGGGCTTGGAGCCGAAGTGGTTGCGGAGGTGGTACTCCAGGTGGTGCTTGTACTCGGTGACAAACGCACACTTGGGGCACTGCAGCAGCTTGTCTTCCTTGATGTGGGAGCGCGCGTGTTCCCAGAACTTGTCCTGTGGGGG
>NW_004798979.1:2015-3683 GCF_000002075.1 Aplysia californica | reverse complement strand
AGGGAAAGGGGGAGGAGAGGGGGAGGAGAGGAGAGAGGAGAGGGGGGAGGAGAGAGGGGAGGGGGGAGGAGAGGGAAAACTTTTGTCGTCCCTACAGTAGTTGACTAGCTACTCTCCGCACTCACAATTCTGCGCGCTCTGTTGACCTGATCTGGTCGCCAGCGCCGTAAAACCCATGCAATGTGGGTGGTTGGCGGGTGCTCTAGTGTGGTTTGCTTCTTCTTTCCTATCAAGCATCTATCGTCTTTATCTCCCCCCCTTTTCTTATGTTTGTTACTCTCTTGTAACACCTCTAATCTTCGGCACTTATATGACCTTATAGTGTTGCAAATGCCGTAAAACACTTGCTAAAACTGAACTAAACCCATGCAATATCATTTTGAAATTTTTAATTAAAAAAAAAAAAGGATAGATGTAGATAGATGTATGTAACCAGTAGCACTTCCCATGTCGGTCCCTAGCGTGTAGAAAGATGGAGACCACAAGGTACTTAATTGCTTCATCAAGTTTTAGTTTTGGTATTAGTAACAGTTTTACGGCGCTTGCAACACAATTAGGTCATATGATACGTACCGAAGAATAGAGGCGTTGCTAAAGAGGTTCTAGATCTACATGCAAAGACGAGAAGGAGGAGAGATTTAATAAGGACGACAGATGTTTGATAGGAAAGAAGGAGCAAACCACAGCAGAGCACCCGCCAACCGTCCACACTTTGACGTCAAGACTGTGGATCTATCTAGATTTCGTCAGCTGCGCGTAAACCTCTTCACGGCCAGCCAATCAGCGGCCAGTTTAGGCATCACGTGACACAAGAACTTCACCGGCTTGAGGAAATGATCGGCGAATCAGGCTGAGGGATTAGCCCCGTGACGTAGGCCTAAAGTGCGTAATTATGTCTGTGAGCCTAAGCTTCCATAAGACGATTTCAATGTCGTAACTGCGAGAAAAGATAAACCAGCGAAGATGATATTATATATATTTTTTTTGTACATAGCCAGTCTACGTGCATGGCAAGGTTAGATTAGGATTAGGAGGAGGAGGGGGGGGAGGCAGAAGGAGAGAAGAGTAGGGAGGGTGGAGGAGGAGGAGGAGAGAGGTAGCGACGTAAGGGAGAAAATACACGTACGTACATGAAGTGACGCATAAGGGGGGGGGAGGAGAGAAGAGTAGGGAGGGAGGGAGGAGGAGGAGAGAAGAGAGAAGTAATAGCGAGGTAAAAGACAAGGCAACAACTCTACTAGTGGAGGAGGAGGAGGAGGAGGAGGAGGATAATGGGATAAGAAAAATGGGGAAAAAAGGAAGCGAGCAAGAAAAAAAGAAGGAAAGAGAGAAAGGAACGAAGGAAGGAAGCCCACTCACCCGAGTAGTCACAGAGGTGACAGAAGAACACGTCCTTGACCTCGCCCGGGTTCCCGCCCACACCAGGCAGGAAGGGCGGGCCAGACGGGGGCATGGGGGGTCCACCGGAGAGGTCAGGGGTCATCCCAGGCACGGAGAAGTGACCGGCCAGCTCTTTGCCGAACGGGAAGTTGGGGTGTCGGGGCGCGCCGGACGGCAGCTGTCTCATGGCTGCTCCGAAGGGCGGTCGGTGGGTGGTCGGCGAGGGCACTGGCCCCCCGTGTCGGCCTGGGAAGAACTGAGGGTGGTGGTGGGGGTGGGGGTGGTGGT
>NW_004798979.1:0-1169 GCF_000002075.1 Aplysia californica | reverse complement strand
GGGCGTCCAGGTTCGCGCGGGCGGTATCTGTGTCGGTGCTGGCACAGCGAGGTGACCTCTTGACCCCCGGGGCCGGAGACTGACCACGGGACTGTGGGGGCGAGCAGTCACGCTGGGGGTGGGCGGGGTGGGCGGGGACATCGGAGGCCGAGCTAGATCTGACGGGCGGGGATCTCATGTACTCGCGGTCTCTGGGGCTCTCTCCGTCTCTCTCTCGCTCTCTGCTGCTCTCTCCGTCTCTCTCTCGGTCTCTGCTGCTCTCCCTGTCTCTCTCGCTGTCTCTACTGCCCTCTCTGTCTCTACTGCCCTCTCGGTCTCTGTCTCTGTCTCGCGACTCACGCCTCGGGTTGTGACACAACGGCGGAGACATCAGTTCCTGGTTGCCATGGCAACCCCGCGCTTCCTGTGGCGGGAACTTGTGGCCTGGAGACGAGGCGCCCCCTGCCCCCGGCATCATCATCATCATCGTCGTCAACATCCTCTCCCTCTCCTCTTTACTCGGGGGCTGTTGTTGTTGTTGTTGTTGTTGTTGTTGTTGTTGTAGCCTCTGTGACGGCAAACTGTCGTCAGCGCTGCTGCTTCGTCGTCTGCTTCTGGCCGTCTCTGGCGGGGAACTGTCTCTCTCCCTATCCCTGTCCTCTCTCTCCCTATCCCTGTCCTCTCTCTCCCTATCCCTGCCCTCTCTCTCCCTATCCCTCCCCTCTTTGGCCTCGTAAAAGAAGGGGTTACTCCTCACAGACTCGTTCAGTCGCTCCTGCATCTTGCTGTAAATCTCCTCATTCTTCTGATCCGCGAACGCAGAGGAGGAGGAAGAAGAAGAAGAAGACGCCAATCCTCCTCCTCCCCCTCTCCCTCCTGCCCCCTGCTCCCGCCTGTAGAGCGAGGGGTCAAGGGTCATAGCGCGGCTGGGGCGGCCATCAGCGTCCCTAGCGACCAGGTTGCTACGTCCCTCCGACAACATCCGGGCGGCGGCGGCTGTCTCGTGAGACACCGACCTCTCCAGCCGCTCCCTCTCCTTCCTCTCCTCCCTCAAGCCGTCACGTGACCCTCTCTGCTCCTCCTCCTCATCACAGGAAGCGGGAATCACTTCCGGGTCAGCGCGGAAGCTGTCTTGATCCACGTCACAGCCCCGGTACAGCTCTCGCACGCTCACCTTCCCGTCCCGCCCC
>NW_004798978.1:39968-46425 GCF_000002075.1 Aplysia californica | reverse complement strand
AGAGAGAGAGAGAGACGAAAAGACGAAGAACAGCAGCGAAATAAACCACCACCCTCTCCCTCACTCCCTCCCAGAGCTCAGGGGGCCTCCGGACCGACATACTCTCCTCTCCCTCAGCGGCCGGCCAGCCAATCAGCGAGCAGGGGGGGCGGGGCTGCACCAGGATCCCAGTTCGCCTTGCTTCCGGCAGCTAGCCAATCCCGAGGGAGTCCAGCAAAGTGACGCGCTCATCTGTCTAGGCCTCTCTTGGCCCCGCCCTCCTCGTTAGTTCTGCACGGTACCAGACAGGCCAGCGCTGAACTAACGACCGAGACGCATGTGTGTTTTTCAAGGAAAAGCTCAAGCAAATCTCAGCGAATTCAAAACATCCCTCGCACGTAGAGAGGAAGACGAAGCCTCCGCTAACCCTTCGCGTCTTGCTTGCTTGCAGGCTTCGACTTCGACGACGCAGTTTTCCTTTCCTTTTCTTTTCTTTTCTTTTTTTTTTAGATTCCTCTCTTTCTCTCCATCTTCTCTTATTCTTCTTCGTCCCTCCTTGACGTATCTAGCCAAAGCAAACACTGGAGATTTCCACCCACGGCGAAGAGGAAAGGTGTCTTCCTCCTTCCCCCTTCTTTCTCTCGGATTGTGGAGAGCACATAGGAATGTCCACACGACGAGGGTAAAGATTCAACACCTTTCTCTTGCCGTGTCCTAGTAGTGTTGTTCCTGTGTGGGACGGGGACCCAGGAGAAAAATGCTGTAGTGGTCTCGACTTATTTTATGTGAAAAGGATTCGGTAATAGTTCTAACTTGTGTTGTGAGACGAGGATTTTCAATGAGATTTCTGAGTGCTTCTGATTCAAGATTACAAGTCTGAATTTATTCTTAAAGTATATGTGACAAGTTTTCAAGATCAGAATTCTGTAGTGGTCTCGACTTATAATAATATTATGTCAAAAGGATTCTTCTGCGTTAGTTTCAACTTTATAGAGTTTAATAGGTAATATTTTCAACGTATGCCATGTATGTGACAAGGATTTCAAATGAGATGTCTAAGTGTGTCTGATTCAAGATTAGAAATCTGAATAATTTTTAGCGTCGTATGTGACAAGTTTTCTAGATCAAAAGTCTCTTGTAGTTTAAACATATCTGTGGAAAGGATTCTGCATTATTAGTTTCAACAGTAGAGTTTTGTTATAGTTTCAACTTATGCCCGGTGACAAGGGTTTTAAATGAGATTTTTGAGTGCTTCTGATTCAAGATTAGAAGTCTGAATTTATTCTTAAAGTATATGTGTCAAGTTTTCAAGATCAGAATTCTGTAGTGGTCTCGACTTATATTACGTGAAAATGATTCTTCTGCGTTAGTTTCAACTTTAGAGTTCTGTAATAGTTTCAACTTAGGCCGTGTGACAAGGACTTCAAATGAGATTTTTTAGTGTTTCTGATTCAAGATTAGAAATCTGAATAATTCTTAACATATATTTGACAGGTTTTCATGATCAGAATTATATTGCAGTTTCAGCATATTATCTGTGAAAAGGATTCAAGATCAAAATTCCGTAGCAATTTCAACTTGTACGTGGCAAGGATTTAAAAATCAAAATTCCAGTGTGTCTCTGATTCGAGATTAGAATTCTGTAGCACTTTGAGTTTCACCATCAACATATCACACAGGACATTCAACCAGCAATCATTAATTGTTCTTCTAGCTCGTGTTCTTCAACGGACAGGGACGACACAGTTTTGTTGTATTTCTAAGTGTCATTATTCGTTCGGGTTTCCTTTTTGGATCGTGTTTTTTTTTTAAATTCTTATTTCTATTTTAAGAAAATCTTCATCACAACAAATTTTTCTTCTGCTTTAGTTAAACAAATCTGTTTGACTGTGTGCAGTGGATAGTCGTGAGTGTAAACCCCGTGGCCTATTGTTGTAATGATTGGTAGCATTCTCTCTGGAGTTACTGTATAGCCCTCTGTGCAGAGAGGGGATTTATGGTAAACTTGTGTGTGTGACTTTACCGTTTTGTGTCATCATATTATGTGTCAAATGACAACTGTGGTTAGCGAGGGTGGGCAATGATCGAATCAAAACTATGGATGATTGGCGGGTGATTCGATGTGGTCTGCTCATTGCCTCCCACCAACATTAATTAATTATTGATTTTATTATTTTCTCCGCCTCTCTTCTGTATGTCACTCTCTAGTTACACTAAAACTTCTTTCCTAATCTTCCCCACATTTTTTACCTATTTATGTTGCAAGAGCCGTTAAACGCTCACTGAAACTTAAAAGAAACAAAAGAAAAAAAAACTTTTATAAAATCAAACTCAAACTAATAGTAATAACATTAGTTAGGCCTACCTCCATTAAAGGAAAAGGGTGGCAATGATAATGATGCGAATGATAGTGATATATAATTATACAGATCCTTTACAGTATTGATAATGATAAGATGAAGACGATAAAGATAATGATAATGATAATGATAATAATAGATCTAATAATAATAATAATAATAATAATAATAATAATAATAATAATAATAATAATAATAATAATAATAATAATAATAATAATAATAATAATAATAATAATAATAATAATAATAATAAGAGTAATAATAACACTAACACTAACACTTACACCAACAATAATAATAATAATAATAATAATAATAATAATAATAATAATAATAATAATAATAATAATAATAATAATAATAATAACAATAACAATAACAATAACAATAACAATAACAATAACAATAACAATAACAATAACAATAACAATAACAATAACAATAACAATAACAATAACAAAAGTGATAACAAAAATGGTAATAACAATAATATCAGGCATATTATATTATCATTGTGGTTGTTTCTTTTTGTGATGGCAATTTCTGGATGTGTCTCATTCCTTCCTCTTCATAATTTTGATTTTTAAGGGGGGTGATTTTGTATCGTGCCGAAAGAGGGTAATTTGGTTATGTTTGTGTCATATTTTGTGCGTAGCGGTCTGTAATTAACAAAGACAGCTGGGTACTCGTCTTCCGTAGTTAGTCATGTCGTGATTAATTCAACTCGTTGATTTGAACCATTCTGGTTTTTCAACTACTCTTTTGAAGACGCAATTTTTTTTTTTAAATTATTTTTTTGGGGGGAGGGGAGGGGGGCGCCTTAAAAAAGGGGGAAATAATATCACTTGATTATTTATTCAGATTGTTCAATTCTCTTCTTTTATATGAATCTTAAAACGACACACAGCTATATACACACCTTGAAACAAGCACTGTCGTGTCTTTGATCTGTCGCTACATAAGAATTACTAACTTCTATCTGATATTTTTTTGCCCTGTTGAGTTTGAGTTACTAAGACCGTGAGGGCAGAAACCAATAAAATTAAATGTTCTGTAATGTTCTGTCAAAACGTAAGATCATTCGGAGTCGTTATCAAGATATTCAAAGAAGTGTCTTCGGGAAAAGCTTGATTGGGCGTGTTGTGAAAATAAAAACTTATAACGTAAAATTGTTCAAAACTGAGGTAGTGAGCAGAGAGAACTTTGAAATTCAGAGAGTAGCGAAGTGTTTGATGGTTCAGATTGCGCCAGAACATTGCCTGCCTTTTGGTCTGGTAGTGGTTGGTCATAACGTTCTGTGTGGTCGACGCGCCCTTAACCCTATCCGTGCGCCCTGGGGTCATTTTGTACCCCGGGGTTGTTTTCCTCACATTTTAGAATACTTCTAGTGCGAAGATCTCTTTGAAACTTTCAGTATTTCTCAAAAAATCATTTTGGCAAACTGCTATGTAAAAAGCGTACGGATCGAATTAACGAGTAAATTTCCTCTTTGGAAAGTGGTGGCACAGAGTTCCCCACGTCGTATGGATACGATAGTAAGACACGACGTGCGGACAAGGTTAAAGAATTAACAGACAACGTGTTTCATAATACGAACGTGGTGTTAATTTGTACCAATTTTAGGTTTTCAGTTCGGGTGAAAATTTGTTTTTGGAGTATCGAATTTGGTCTGGAAAACAAGGCTAAAATATACAGTTACAGTGAAACTGAAATTATACGGAACACAGGTACAATGTATTATAAACTCGCTATCTTAGAATTACAGCCTTCCATCTGCTCGGTACCTAGTTTTGAGAAATCAGACGTTAAAATTTTGAGTCTCACAAAATGCCAAACTTTTTCGGAACACAATTCTTTGAATATATTGATAACGACTCCGAGTAATTTCACAATTTTGATAGAGCAGAGAGAACATAAAGTTGGTTTCTGACCTCATGGAATGAGTAATTCAAAACGGAAAAAAAAAAAAATGTCAGACAGAACTTTGAAATTCTAAGGTAGCGATTACTCTAATGACTTAGGGTTCAAAGAGAAGATTTTTTGAAAACCTCGACAGCTGTGACAAAACTCCCCAAAGACGGTATTGGGGTTTTCTAAAGAACAAGTTAGCACTCAGCTTGTGATAAGTCTAGCTTAATTAAAAAAACAAAACAAAGTGTACTTTGATCGGTGTTGAGCGCTATATAAATGTCATTTATTATCATTATTAGACGCAAGTCGCTTTTTTCGGATAGGATAGAAAAAGAAAGTAATACGATATTAATTAATTGGTTACAGAGGAATCGTCAGACTGTATTGAAATTTAAAGAACAACAACAACAGCAATAACAATAACAACAACGACAACAACAACAACAACAACAACAACAACAACGACAACACGACAACAACAACAACGACGACGACGATGAAAACAACAACAACAACAACACATACAAACTGCAAAATATGTGAGTAATAATGATTTTTTTTCAAAAAGATTCTTTAGTGAGCAGCCGAGCCAAGAAATGAGTAGTGATCCATGACCGCCAATGTCTGGTTCTGATCTCGCCACCTCAGAATTACCAAGTTCTATCTGACATTTTTGGCCGTTCTGAGTTGCTGAGAGCATGCGGTCAGAAACTAAAATTCTATCTACTCTACCAAAAAATAAGATCATTACGAGTCGTTATCAAAATATTCAAAGAATTTCATTTTTTTTTAAAGTTTGACTTGTTGCGAAATTCAAAATTCAACAAATGTGTATGCTCTTTTAGTAAGTTCTTCTGGGTCTAACCTCCCCTTTTTTGCCTCTTATTCTTTTTTTTTTTTTGTGAGAGCAAAATTTTTTTGGCTTTTGTAGTGTTTGTGCGCTTCTTGTAACACTAGGACTTTTAAAAACCCTATCTTACTGTCGTATCCATACGACGCGGGGAACTCTGTGCCACCACTTTCCAAAGAGGGAAATTTACTCGTTAATCCGATCCGTACGCTTTGTATAGCAGTCTGTCAAAATCATTTTTGAAAAATACTGAAAGTTTCAAAGAGATCTTCGTACTAGAAGTATTCTAAAATGTGAAGAATACAACCCCGGGGTACAAGATGACCCCATGGCGTACGGAAAGGGTTAAGAGAAGTGGGACCTCCAAATTTTGACGTCCATCCCCGATAGAACCGAACTGAATAGAAAAATTCCTCGTACGTAAAGTACCTTTATCGATACGAGTAGGCTTAGGCCGCCACCCGGGCAAAATTCAAATTTTCCTACCTGCTGAAAAAGTTTAATGTGTCCCGCGCGCTCATATGACCTTATGCAGTTTCGAGCGTCGTGTAAAACACTCCCCCCACCCCCCAAAAATGTCTTTCCCAAGGACACAACCTCGGACAGAGACGAGTCTCGAACCTCCCTCCGAACCCGCAGTCTCATTATGACAAGTCCGTTAGTCTAACCACTCGACTAGATCTACATGTACATACCGACACCATTAATTCTATGTCTATCGAAATGTAAACATCGAAATGAATGATAAATATAGCATGCAGTGCCTTTAATAATTGTAACAACATGTTTTAATTTCAATAGCACCTAAGGGCATCAGAATCAGAAATGGAAAAATTATAGCAGAGCTCGTAACAATTGAAACAACATATTTTAACTTCAGTAGCGCCTTAGCACATCAGAATCACAGCGAACAACAATAAATCTAAATACCCCATAACTGAGAGTGCATTGCTAGCTCAGTCAGTATGATGCAAGACTGCAAAGCTTGCAAAATTCTGGATATGGGTGATTGGAGAGTACCACTATATCATTAAGTAGGTCCTACTGATATATTCTTTCCCTACTTTTTAAACCGTCAGTCTTACGTTTCCCCCTATATTATATGGTCACTTTTAAGGATAAGTGGGCTAACCCAGATTTCTGGGATTTTCAGAAATCTTGACCTACACCAAATGTGGGCATTTCCCTACCTATATAAGAAGTTTGGTTTCATTGGTGTGTATATTTGTTTCGTTATAAAGAAAACTCTCATTGCCTTTTTTGGAATCAGAATAAGGGACAAAAACTTTACCTTCGATTTTCTCAAAACAGCATTTTTCGGGATAGCCCACTTGTGCTTAAAAGCGACCATTTA
>NW_004798978.1:37069-38131 GCF_000002075.1 Aplysia californica | reverse complement strand
TGTGTGTGTGTGTGTGTGTGTGTGTGTGTGTGTGTGTGACAGTAAATGTGTGTGTGCCTGGAGAAAGGCCCCAGTTGTCGGCAAAGTTATTTTTGAGCAAAGGGGCGAAACCGGGTCCAAAAAGTCGTACCTGGACAAAAAGTTCAATCCATCAGGATAAAAAACAACACGTTTAAACATTTCTTATCAACATAATGAAAGTTTTAAAAATATTTCAAGTCTAGATATGAGTTTATATTAGTTAGTTATTTTTGCAACATGTTGTACTGCACCAAAGGTTAAAAATGTGCTAGAAATTGAGATTTTCTCTAAACTTTGTTTTTCCTCCTAAGGTACAAAATGTGGCATATCTTTTAAAATACTCAGATATTTGAAGGAAAAAAAAAATCAGCGTGCTCAGCTTTGAATTTGCTACCAGAAGATGCCCATATTTCGATTTCCCAAATGTCCGACAAATGGTATCTTTCTTCAGGCACACACGTGGTTATTTAGAATTTTTCAGAGGCGGGCTTCCGACCTTGCCTGTCAGGGCCAACTCGAGCTGAGAGGGATTTAACATCTCAGCAGAAAGACTGAGATACTCGATAGAAATTAACTTCCCTCTCGGGATTCGAACTCGGGTGGGGTGATGTGATGGTAAAACGTATGGATATATAAAAAAAAAAGTAGTTGTTCCCGCATCCGATCCTGACATTGGGGATTGCCTTGTTAGTGAGACAACTTCCTGGGCCTTCGGTATATCGTGGTAGGGTGGCCAGTTTCTTTCCACGCCGCCTTTACTTCCCCAACTAGAAGTCAGACAGGTACTCATTACTGCTGGGTTGGCAGGTGGTATGGTATAACTTTCTCAAATTTGTTGTATGGTGTGGTACGATGTGATGATAGGTATGGTAAGATATTGTGTCATGCTAACGTGTGGTATGGTTAAGAGCGTGTATATTTATGATGGAGGCATGTTCACAAAAAACCGCCATAGATCTAGTTATTCTATTTTAAGATTCACATTTCCGTATTGTACAATTTACGACAGTACTGAAATTGGTACACCGAGAATCGTGCTCC
>NW_004798978.1:33300-35304 GCF_000002075.1 Aplysia californica | reverse complement strand
AAGTGTTTTACGGCGCTCGCAACTGCATAGGGTCATATTATGAAGGCGTGGGACACGCAAATCATTTTCTGTAGGAAGGAAATTTTGAATTTTGCCTGGGTGGCGGCCGAAGCACACTCTTATCAATCCTGGACCACGAGGGATCTTTAACGTGTGCAACTTGCACACGGGACCTCCAAGATTTTTCGCCCTTGTCCGAGAAGACTAGTTGTAGATCCTACCTACTATTAGATTAGGGGTGTGGCTGAAAGACAGCAGTAAGAAGGCTGTAAGTGTAGAATACGGTTTTCACTTTACTTGAACTACTTACTTTTCCCCTTTCTCTGTGTTGTTTCTGTCTGTCTACCTTGCTCCTACATTTCATCCCCTTTTGCCGTAACGCTAATGACCATTATGTGCAATAATTTGCGTTTTTTTTTTCTCAATGTTTTAATTCTTTTCTTTCCTGGTGTTGTTTCTGTCTGTCTATCTTGCCCCCACACCCAATCCCCTTTTTGTGGCAATACTAGTGACTCTAATGTTTTAGTTTTAGTTTAGTAAGTGTTTCACGGCGCTCACAACTGCACAAGGTCATATGAGCGCGCAAAGCACAAGTTGGTTTTAACAGTTGTGAGTGCAACAACTATAGTGTGCAGAAGTGCTTTTCTGTATACTCAAACCAACCATTCTTCATTTCTGTATTGTTTCTGTCTGTCTATCCATCCCTTTCCACCATTCACATTTCCCATCCCCTGTTTGCAAACCTCAAAATGAATATTATAATGTATAGATGCGCTTTCGCTTTTACCCAAAGTAGTCAAGTCTATCATTAACTCATTTTGTGCGGGTGGTTGGCGGGTGCTCTGGTGTGGTTTGCTTCTTCTTTCCTATCAAAGATCTATTGTCCTTATCTCCCCCTTCTTCTTTTTTATGTTTTGTCACTCTCTTGTAACACCTGCCTCTTATCTTCGGGCACTCATATGACCTTATGCAGTTGCGAGCGCCGTAAAACCTCTACTAAAAACTAAACTCATTTTGTCCTGTCTTATTTCTGCGTGTTCAGCGATGCGTGTCTGCGCTGTGTGACGTAACACCGACCACCCGGTCGGCTCAGCCTCATTATTATTGTAATTGTCAACAAGTTAGGGATGCTGATTTGGCGGGAATGCGCTGGTCAGTCGACTGGATAATTTATGTAAATTCGCCTGGAAACTGACGTAAAACTAATGTGTCAATTTTTGTGGTGCTCTGAGCCGTGTATGGTCTATGTGGGCCGTGTGGCGTGTGGACTGGCTGGGCTGGGCGGGTCTTTTTCTTTGTGTTAGATCAAAGTGAGTTTCGAAAAGAAAGGGAAAAAGAAATCTAAATCATTCAAACAGAATGCACGGTGTTCTTTATTTAATTTATTTGAAGGTTAAACAATAAATGTCCTGTTCTTTCTACAAAGAGCAAACAAAAAGGAAAGAAAAAAGACCCCACCCCCACCCCCCAACCAAAAAATAAAATAGAATGAAATAAAATAAAATAAAATACCATAAATGTAATAGTAAAAAACACGCACAAACACACACATATATAGAAAATGTTCTCCGCCAGTTTATAATTTCAAACTTAGACAGCAGTAACACTTTTCCTTCACATAAAGTAAAACAAAACTAAACACACATACATACACACACAAATATACACACATACACACAAACGCAAACACACATACAACACACACACTTGCGCGCATATGCGCGGGCACACACGCAAACATTTATTACAGACAATGTACCAATCTGTCCCTCTATCAAATCTAAGGCTCGACGGCTATTATAAACCTGCTGTCTCACAAAGAACACAAACAAAAAACAACAACTCAAGAACAAACAAACATACACACAAACAAACAAACAAACAAACATACATACACACAAACAAACAAACATACACACAAACAAACAAACAAACAAACATACACACATATAAATATGCAGGGTGGGTGTCATTTGTTCTTGTATTATTGTAAGTTTAGAACCC
>NW_004798978.1:31824-32874 GCF_000002075.1 Aplysia californica | reverse complement strand
GTACTACAATGAACCTGAAACAAAACAAGACCAGAAAAACCAGACCCACACATAAACGAACCGACAGAGAGAAAGACCAACAAAAAGCAGAAGGCCCTTTAATACGCTACATGCCCCCCCCCACCCTTTTTACCATTAAATTCTTTAATATAGACAGCGAAAGATCTTGTCAGTATGTTAGTGTTTTGGCGCCTATAAACGGCCGCTTGCACTGTATGCTTCCCATGAAGTTGAGGTTGTTTCTGAAAACTCTCTGGTCTTGCATATAGTTGCTGTTCAGCGGAGCTTTGCGCTGTACAAGCTATTTACCCCGTCATTGCTTAGACGTATCTATCTACTTTGCACACATACCAATAAAATGTTAGTTTTGGAGAGATTTTCATCAAAGTCGTGTCATCTTTTCCCAATCAACAACAGCACAAATCGCCATTGCATTATTTCCTAAACTCAACCAGAGGGAAAATGACAGAGAACCAGTTTGGGAGAACACTAGCAAGTCCATATGTGAGGCAGCGTTGTGGAATCAGGCTCCCGTCAAAATAATCAAAGTGAAGAAACTTGAAGAAAAGAGCCTGATTCCACCACGCTGCCTCACATATGTACGTCTATATAACAGGGAAGAGGTTAAGTTATATACACAAACGAACGAGCTGTCTACTTGTTTTTTTCGCAAGTGTTTTGAAATCACTTGCAACACAATAAGGTCATATTATAAGTACCGAAGATTAGAGGTGTAACAAGGGAGTAACAAACCCAAAAAAGCAGGAGGGCGGGAGATAAAGACGATAGTTTTTGATAGGATTAAGAAAGAAGGAGCAAACCACACCAGAGCACCCGCCAACCACCTACGAGCTGCCTACGTCACACAACCTGTGATCCCGGCAGTGTTATCGTCAATGTCACGTATCACGTCACATCAATAGGCCTTCCTCTGGTGGTCGTAACTGGACCGTGAGGGGGTGGCTGGAGGGTCTCTCTCTCTCTCTCTCTCTCTCTCTCTCTCTCTCTCTCTCTCTCTCTCTCTCTCTCTCTCTCTCTCTCTCTCTCTAT
>NW_004798978.1:27467-29193 GCF_000002075.1 Aplysia californica | reverse complement strand
CTGGAAGGAAGGAAGGAAGGAAGGAAGGAAGGAAGGAAGGAAGGAAGGAAGGAAGGAAGGAAGGAAGGAAGGAAGGAAAAAATAGATGAAAGGCTTGAAGATGCACAGATACAGGAGAGGGAAAATAGAGTCTTTAATGTACGTTTTTGTCCGGAATGTATCTAGAAATAGTTCATGTCGTGTCATATTCATCATCAACACACAAACCAGCATATATGTGGCGTAGCGGTTGGATGCTAGGCTGTAGTACACAGAAGACTAGAGTTCGATTCCGGCAAGAGTAGATTTTTAAATTGAATACAATGTATCTGAGGAGATGTTTGGAAAGAGACATAAGAGAGATGAAACTCACTTGGAACGAGCTTGGAAGGATGGCCCAGGACAGCTAGAGATAATTAATGAAAGGAGCTTGTATGACGTGGCCTATACCCAGCCAGGGGTGAAAGGCATTGGTGATGATGATGATGACAACGTAAACCTTCCTTCTGTGTGCCGGGACATTGGGTACCTCTCAACCCGAAGCAGCCTGCTTTCTAAATGGTCGATTTTAAGGACAAGCGGGCTAACCCAGATTTAGGGGGTTTCTAGAAATCTTGACCTACACCAAAAGTGGGCATTGCCCAACCAGTAGAAGAAGTTTGGTTTCATTCGTGTGAATATTTGTTTGGATATAGAAAAAACTCTCCTTGTCTTTTAAAGAAACTGTGTTTGTGTATGAGTGAGTGCGTGTATATGTGCGAGTGTGTGTGTGTGTCTACATGTATATGTGTATGTATGAATGTGAGCACGTGTATGTACACGCATGAGTATGAGTGCGCATGTGTATAATGTGTTCTATTTTCCCAGATCAGTATTCTGTTTGTGTGTACGTGTATATAAGTGTGTATGTGTGAATGTGAGCATGTGTATGTACACGTATGGATATGAGTAAAATAATATGTGCATGTGTGTATGTATTATTCTATTTCGCTCTGATCAGTATTTTGTTTGTGTGTACATGTGTGTACACGTGTATATTATGCGTTTATGTATGTACACGTATGAGCATCAGTATGGTATGAGTATGTGTGTATGTTTTCTATTTCTCCCAGATCAGTATTCTGTTTGTTATGTACGTGTGTACAAGTGTGTATGTGTGAATATGAGCATGTGTAGGTACACGTATGAGAGTGTGTATATGCATATATATGTGTACATGTATGTACGTGGGTGTGAATGTGAGCATGTGATGGTACAGGTATGAGTATGCTGAGTGTGTATGTGAATGTGTTCCATTTCGCCCATATCGATATTCTATGTTTACGTGTGTACGACATGATTATCTATACTGTATGTGTGAATGTATGTACACGTCTGAGCATCAGTATGTGTGTGTGTGTGTGTGTGTGTGTGTGTGTGTGTGTGTGTGTGTGTGTGTGTGTGTATGTGTATGTGTATGTGTATGAGTATGTGTATGAGTATGTGCGTATGTGTTCTATTTCTCCCAGATCAGTACTCCCCAGCTCCCCACATGATTGGTCAGTTGCCGGGCCTCACATCGATAGGATCGGCCCAATTATATTCCTGTCGATAAGACACCGAGGAGAGAGGGGAGGGGCGGGCAGGGGAAAGCATTGCCAATTAGTGGGGAGAGGGAAAGTCTGCGTTATCTGCCCCTGGATGTTTGGAGGGGGATCGGTGGTGGTTTGTCTGGGTGTGTGTGAGTGAGTGTGTGTGTGTGTGTGTG
>NW_004798978.1:26174-27280 GCF_000002075.1 Aplysia californica | reverse complement strand
GAGAGAGAGAGAGAGAGAGAGAGAGAGAGAGAGGAGAAATCATTTGAAATTGTGTCGTAGTCATTGCTAGTGTAATGATACAAAATCAAAACAGCCCGACTACTAAAGAAACTAACATTTTTTGGGAAGACAGTATTTCAACAAATTTCTAAAATGAATAAAAATTCGTTTTTTTTTGTTTTTTTTTTAATTTTTTGTTGACGTCTTTTGTTGGTTAAAGTTGCTTGCGCATCATAAATCGTCCAAATTGTGTCAATCGGGACGTAACACATTACAGTTACAGCTACAATTATCGTCTCTCTACCGCCTGAAGTCGAAGGAGCGCGGCTACGACATACTCGAGATTGCGTTTTGTCAAAGCAGTCCACCTTCTTTTAGTTTTAGTAGAGGTTTTACGGCGCTCGCAACTGCATAAGGTCATATCAGCGCCAGAAGATTAGAGGTGTTACAAGAGAGTAACAAACATAAACAAGAAGAAGGGGAGATAAGGACGATAGATGTTTGATAGGAAAGAAGAAGCAAACCACGCCAGAGCCCCCGCCACCCACCCACAGTCCACCTTCAACATTTCCCAATTACGTCTTGAACTCATTGACTTACAAATACCCGTTTCTTTGAGATAGAAGCAGCCTGCCTTCCAAAATTGAAATCAACGTCGAAGAGGACAGAAAACGTTACCATTTTACTTAGAATTCTTAATTTCAACTCTAGACGTTTTTCCCAAATTTTCCAGAGATCCATGCCAGCTCCTCTGCCATAGACGAGCACAAACTTTCTTTAGATAGTCGAAGTATCCCGCTTCATACATTGCGATACACATGGTGTGGATGAAGACTGAATCCATTTTATATCAATTCCTTTTTCTAACACTAAATCATATGTTCTCATTTCCCGTCTTTTGATGGTAAAGCAGACGGCTCCTATCTGACCTACATTGTATCGATTTGAACATTAAGCTTTGCTATTCCCAATTCCAGAACTTTTTCTTACGGACACCGATGAACGAAATAATCCGTCTCAAAAGTGATGTGAATTGCGCTGATTAATACCCACCATATTTCCAAATCCACGTAACCAATCACAACGTTTCTAAACTGTCATCCCCC
>NW_004798978.1:24153-26074 GCF_000002075.1 Aplysia californica | reverse complement strand
ACCCCCCCCCCCCCCGGGCCGTGATACTGACTAAAGTGTCTTTAGGCTATTCCCAAAAGGGGAGGGGGGATTAACATATTCTTATACACCGTTGAATTGTAAATGGACTGATTTAACAATGTCATGCTCATAAATGTGCCGTAACAACATAGGGGGAACTGCTGCTTTTTCTTTCCTCATCCTTACTATCGTCATTTTTCCTTTACCTCTTTTAAATGTTTGCCACTCTCTTGTGAACTGCTATTTCTGGGGTGCCTTGATAGTCGAAGCAAACTTTGTGCTGTTGAGGCTAGAGAGGTGAGCAAAGTAAGTCTGATTCCCCACTTGGACTTCTCTGTTGACATCCAGCTCTTGGCGCTCACATGACCTTATTATACAGTTATTGCGAGCGCCGTAAAACCTTACTAAAACTGAAACTAAAAAATGTCAAGTTCTCTTTTCCCGCGTGTTCTAGAGAGCTATGTCAGCCCTGACGCCGGCTGAACACGAGCTGCCTGGGTTCTGTGTCGGCTGTGGGGGTCGCATCCTGGACCGTTACTACCTGCACGCCGTGTAGAAACAATGGCACACTCACTGCCTCACACACTACAACAGCTACAGTTCACAATGTTATTTCTATGTTGCTGCCGTTTGATGGTCGAAGCAGCTGCTCGCCTCTTACACGATACAAATCGCGTCGATGAATACATACAACTCATTACAATTTCCAAGTACAAAACTCAATACTAATCTCTCTCTCCTCCCTCCGTTTGATGGTGGAGGAAATTGCGTCGATCCGAATGTAAAATATTACTGCCATTACAATTCCAATACTAACCATATCTCTTTTGCAGCCCTTTGATGGTAAAAGAAGCCCGCCTCAATCATACCCGAAACTGCGTAAAAACAAAAACAAAAATAAGAACACTCCCCCAACAACAACAACAACAACAACAACAACAACAACAACAACAACAACAACAAACCATTACACTTTCACTAACAATTATGCCGGCATTCTTGAGGGAACGATGAAAGCAAAAAACAAAATATTAATATGTACATGATGTTATTCTTTACTCCTGAACACCATTTTCTCTTTTCCCGCGTGTTCCAGAGAGCTATGCCAGCCCTGATGCCGGCGGAACACGAGCTGCCTGGGTTCTGTGCCGGCTGTGGGGGTCGCATCCTGGACCGTTACTACCTGCACGCCGTGGAGAAGCAATGGCACACTCACTGCCTCACCTGCAGCGACTGTCACTTCCGCCTCGACTCAGAGATCACGTGCTTCGCGCGAGACGGGAATATTTATTGTAAAACGGATTATTACAGGTGAGTAAAGGTGTGAGTGGTGGGTGTGAGACGGGAATATCTATAATTGTAAAACGGATTATTACAGGTGAGTGGTGGGTGAGTGGTGGGTGAGTGGTGGGTGAGTGGTGGGTGTGAGGAATATTTATTGTAAAACGGATTATTACAGGTGAGTGGTGGGTACGAGGGTGAGTGGTGGGTGTGAGACTGGAATATTTATAATTGTAAAACGGATTATACCAGGTGAGTGGTGGGTGAATGGTGGGTACGAGGGTGAGTGGTGGGTGTGAGACGGGACTATTTATAATTGTAAAACAGATTATTACAGGTGAATGGTGGGTGAGTGGTGGGTGTGAGGGTGAATGGTGGGTGGGAGGGTGAGTGGTGGATGAAAGACGGGAATATTTATTGTAAAACGGATTATTACAGGTGAGTGTTAGGGTGGGTAGGTGGGTGATGAAAATATTTATTATAAAATGGATTATTATAGGTGTGTAAAGGGTGTGAGGGTGAGTGGTGGGTGTCAGATGGGAACATTTATTGTATAACGGACTCTTACTGGTGAGTAAAGGAGTGGGGGTGAAGGGTGTTGGGGGGAGGGGGGAGGGGGACAACAAAAATTATTTCTTCT
>NW_004798978.1:21517-22457 GCF_000002075.1 Aplysia californica | reverse complement strand
TAAAAAAAGAGAGAAAAATAAAAAGATTTAAAACAAACAAAAAATGTTTAGGTATGATAGGTATAAAAGTTGAACAAAATTCCTTTAAAAAGAGCTGCAAATGTGTAAGCAGAACAAACGAATCATAGCAAGTAAAAAAACAAAAACGTTTGTAACAAACTAAAAACCCAACCCCAAAACAAAACAAAAAAATTCACGGAAATGAAACAAACAAAAATCAGCCAAAATTATACAAAACAAAAGCTGTGAAATGGAACAACGCAAACCTTTTGAAATGAAGAAGGAAAAATAAAAAGGTTGACTCAAACCGTTTTAATTATGTAAAACTCGGTCTGAGAACCGAAAAATCAGGCTAAAAAAATAATGTAACAGGAATAAACAGCTTTTGTGAACAATTCAGAATAACACCCTATTACCTGATAAACGTAAATTATTGTGAACGATAGCCTTACCTACCTCACCACCCCAGAAAAAATTAATAATAATAAAAACGATGGACATATTTTACATGATTGTTTAGGGGGAAGCGGGAAGCTTCCACTATCGCTTTCGCTCCTCTAGAATTACAAAGTTGTATCTGCTCAGTACCTAGTTGTGAGAAATTTGATGGGACAAAATTTTGAATTTCACCACATGTCAAGCTTTTTTTGCTTTAAAGATTCAATTCTTTGAATACCTTGATAACGTCTTCAAATAGTCCTACACATTTTGATAGAGCAGATTAAACATAATTTAATTTGTTTTATGACCCCATGGCCTTAGTAACTCTAAACGGCCATAAATGTCAGATAGAACCTGATGATCCTAAGGTAGCATGTTGGAACCGACCCGGACAGAGAGAAATTTCTTTTAAACCCTATCCGTACGCCCTGGGGTCATTTTGTACCCCCGGGGTTGTATTCTTCACATTTTCGAATACTTCTAGTACGAAAATCTCTTT
>NW_004798978.1:20121-21417 GCF_000002075.1 Aplysia californica | reverse complement strand
TGGGGTGGGGGGAGGGGGGCAGACGAGATTTGTTTTAGTTAGAGTTTTATGGCACTTACAACACAAAAAGGTCATATAAGTGCCGAAAATTAGAGGTGTTACAAGAGAGTGTAACAAACACAAAAAAGAAGGAGGGGAGATAAAGAAGATAGATGTTTGGTAGGAAAGAAGAAGCAAACCACCAACCACCCACACAGACGAGATTGTAGGGGTAGTTTTAACAGGAATTTTACGGCACTTACAACATGAATAAGAGCCGAAGATCAGAGGTGTCACTAGTGAGTAACATACAAAGAAAAAAGGAGGAGAGATTAGGACGACAGATTTTTGCTAGGAAAGAATGAACATACCACAGCAGAGCACCCGCCAACGACCCACCTTTCGACCACAAATGTTAAAAGTTGACAAAAGTTAATATTGGGGGGGGGGGGGGGGGGGGGGGGGGGCAGATCCTTACTAAGTTGACTTCCACCATGACGCTCTTAAAAGGTTGGGGAACAAAAAAAAAAGAAGATTTATTTGATTTTTTTTTCCAAGCTGTGACGATACTCCAATCTTTTTGCTTTGTTTGTTTTCCAAGCTGTGATATCAAATCTATCTATTTTAATTATTTTGATTGGTTGAACTTGTTAATAAATGCTTTGATATTTCAGGTACAATAGTTTTTATTTTTTAAATTTGAAAAAAAAAGATGAAAAGTTTAAATATAAAATGCATCCGGTACAGGTTCTATCTAAATGTACATTCTAGTGTTTTTGGTCCAAATTTTAGTCGACGAAATTTGTGAACAGTCCCTTACCCTATCCCCCCCCCTTCCCGCCCCGCTGTCTGTCTGTGTGTCACCTCACTGTACCTCCCACTTCTGGCACACACGGACAGTTCAGTTCTAGTAAGGTTTTACGGCGCTCACAACTGCTTAAGGTCATATGAGCGCCAAGGGGTGGATGTCAATTGAGAAGTCCTTACAGGGAATCAGGCTTACTCTGCTCACCTCTCTAGCCTCAACAGCACAAAGTCGGCTTCCACTATCAAGGCAGCCCGGAAATAGCAGTTCACAAGAGAGTGACAAACATACAAAAGAAATAGAAGAAAAATAACGATAGTAAAGATGAGGAAAGAAAAAGCAGCAGTTCCTCCTATGTTATTCATTCACAGTATGAGCATGAGATTGATAACTCCGCCCACTTACAATTCTACTGTGCATCAGAACATGTTAATATCCCCCTTTGGGAATGGCCTAAAGACACTTCAGTCAGTAGCACCGCCCTGCATGGTGGGATGGGGTGGGGTGGGGGG
>NW_004798978.1:17542-18858 GCF_000002075.1 Aplysia californica | reverse complement strand
TGTGTGTGTGTGTGTGTGTGTGTCTTCCTCCATCCGTATATCCATCCAGAAATCTAATTCTGCTCATGAAGTTTACTACCTAAGTCGTCTCTTGCCCTGTTTCTATCCCTCTTTCGCGTTTCCTCCTCCACTCCCCCCTCTCCTCCTCCTTCCCCGCGCTCCCCACTCTCCCTCTCGACCACACCCAGAAAACAAACACAGAACAGAGCCCCCCCCAGTGATCAAACAATAACCCTACACCCCATCACCATGAACCTGACCCACACCCTACGCAGAGCGCCATGTCCTTAGATCAACAAAGAAAGCAGCGTAAAGAAATATGTCTCTAAAAACATGAAGAATTCTCACGTAAAGTAAGAAGAAACAACGACCTTGAAAATCCCAGGTTCTGCATAACCTCATTTGACCCGTGTGACCCCGTGTGACCCCTATCGAGGCAGTCCCCGTTCTCTTCAAGAGCTCTCAAGTGGACACATCTAGGGCCATATACTGTGTTTAGTGGTAGTTTTGGCACTCTCGTCAAGGGACATAACCAGGGCCATATACTGTCTCTAGTGTGTTTTGAGCGCCTCGACAAGGGACATAACTAAATCTATCTGCTCTGATGGCGGGCAATAAACGACAGAACTTTGTGGACAGAACGGCTTGAGATTTTTGCCTGCTTATCTCTCTGTCATATCGGGCGGGGATCGAGGTCGGTGGAAATATGGGTGGGTGGGGCGTGGTAAGATCTGACAGACCCGGGCTCAGAGGGATACAACATCCCAGCAGACAGACCCCGGCTGAGAGGGATACAACATCCCAGCAGACAGACCCGGGCTGAGAGTTTTCACTGTTATTGTTTTTCACACAAGTAGGGTAAATCTGATCGCAAATTCTTGTTTTAGTTTTAGTAAGGTTTTACGGCGCTCGTAGCTGCATTAAGTCATATGGGCGCTAAGAGGTGGATGTCAACAGAGAAGTCCTTCCAGGGAATCAGGCTTACTCTGCTCACCTCTCTAGCTTCAACAGAACAAAGTTTTATTTCGACTATCAAAGCACCCTGGAAAAATACAGTTCACACGAGAGTGAGAAACATACAAAAGATGTAGAGGAAAAATAATGATAGAAAGGATGAGGAAAGAAAAAGTAGCAGTTCCTCCTATGTTACTCAGGCACAGTTATGAGCATGACATTGATAAATCAGCCCGTTTACGATTCTACTATGCATAAGAACAATCATGTTATGTTCCCACCTTTGGGAATGGCCTAAAGACACTTCATTCAATGGCACTGCCCTTGGGGTATCGCAATACGTTTACCCCCCCCCCCCCCCC
>NW_004798978.1:16283-17442 GCF_000002075.1 Aplysia californica | reverse complement strand
TTTCCCCCCCCCCCCCCTCCTTCCAATCCCCTCTCCCCTCCCCTCCCCAAGTATATGCACGTGATATACTCACAGATGTCAGCGTCTCCCTCTCTTACCCCCTCTCCCTTCCCTCCACCACACACAGGCACGTGTTGTATACATATGTTTTGGTCTCCCTGCCCCGCGAGTTGCTCACACACACAAACTCACACACACACACACACACACACACACATAAACACACACACACACACTCACACACACACAAACACACACACACACACACCGGCACGTGATGTACTTACAGATGTCCTGGTCTCCCTGGCCCGCCCACTGCTCACACTGTTGTTTGATGGCGTCGGCCGAGGCAGCCCCCGTATGTCCGTCCCCTGAGCCACACTGACACACCAGCTCCCTCTCCCCTTCCGCCAGGTGCACGATCAGGCCCACGCCCACGGCGATCAAGATGGCGACTAGCGTGAGGGCCACGCCCACCACCCCGCTGACGTAACATCCGCCGTTCTTCCTTCCGCCGGAAGCCATGGTCAGGTTGGTCTCGCTGCCGCCCGCGTTAGGATCGGTGAACTCAAACTTCTCACGGGTCATTCTGGGCGACACACGACACAACACACGTGTCTATGTGTGCTCTCTAGGCGACACACGACACCACACACGCGTCTATGTGTTCTCTGACACACGACACACTGGTCTCTGTGTGCTCTGATACACTTGTCTGTGTGTGTGTGTGCGTGTGTTCTTTGAGACACTGACCTATTTCAAAATAATACTCTGTGCAACGCTGGTCGTTGTGTGTTTTGGGATACTGGTCTATGTGTTGTGTGCTAGACTGGTCTATGTGTTGTGTGCTAGACTGGCCTATGTGTTCTGTGCTAGACTGGCCTATGTGTTCTGTGCTAGACTGGCCTATGTGAAATGACCACTTCTCGCAACACTCAGTCCTGTTCTATGCCCGTCTGTAGACGATGACTGGAGACTCCTGGGGAAAAGAAAAAGATGTTTACCTGGTTAAATGTTAGTTTATTGTAGAAGAGAGTTATATGTGTTTTAGTTTTAGTACGGTTTTACGGCGCTCGCAACTGCATTAGGTTATATCAGCGCCAAGGGGTGGATGTCAACAGAGAAGTCCTTATAGGGAATCAGGCTTACTCTGCTCACT
>NW_004798978.1:14012-15936 GCF_000002075.1 Aplysia californica | reverse complement strand
CCCCAGGGGGGTAAGGGGGTAGGGCGATGTAGTTATATGTTTACTCTGTTAGACAGTCTATTGTAGAAGACAGTTGGAGAAGACAGTTGGAGAAGACAGCTGGAGACAGTTTCCAAGATGCGACTCACAAGGAACATTTCACTACCCCAGAAGTACAAAGTTGTAATCTGCTCAGTTCCTAGTTTCGAGAAATTTGATTTCAAAGATTGCGAGTTTCAGAACATGTCAAGATTTTTCGAAAGCAATTCTTAGAATATCTTGACAACGACTCCGAATGATCTTACGACGTTGTTCGTGCAGATAGAACATTTTGGTGTCTGACCTCGTGGTCTTAGTAACTCAAAACGGCCAAAAATGTCAGATAGAATTTTGTAATTCTGAGGTAGCAATATGTCAGAATTTATTTGTTTCCCAAACTGTCTTTTTAAAGCAAAACTAACAGCTCAACTACTATCGCCACTACCACTGTAATCATCAACAACAGCAACAACATCATCATCAACAACAACAACAACAGCTGCAACAACAACAACAACAACAACAGTCGAGTAGCTACAAACTTACTTCCGTTCTGTCTCCAACAAGTGTGCAATCTCACTGTGCATGATATAATATATACGTAGATCTAGTACATTATATAATCCCAGATTTATGATAGAGAGAGAGAGACTGGCAGACATTGCAGAGGGCGCTGTTGTCGGTGGGAACGAGAGAGTGGGCGAAGAATGCGGATGTATACAGATGAGACTGTTTGTCTGTGTGTGTGTTTGTACGAGTGTGTGTGTGTGTGTGTATGTGTGTGTGTGTGTGTGTGTGTTTTGTTTGGGGGGGGGGGGTTCTCCCGCGCCTACTCGTATCGATTTTAGACCACCAAGGAATCTTTAACGTTTGCAACTTGCACACGTGTTCTCCGAGATTTTTCGCCCTTATCCGAGACGGCTAGGTGTTAGATCTTACCCACCCAAAGATCAGGAAGGTGGCTGAAAGACAGCAGTAAGAAGGAGCCAAGGAGTAGCAGTAGAAAGGCTGCAGAAAGAGTCATGAGCCCAGGGGACGGGGGCAAAGGAGGTGAGGTGGTGGGGGCAGAAAGCGGAGACGAAAGCAAAAGACAGAACAATGCTAGAGAGCAGGAAATGAGGTGACAGAAGAACATTTATTTTTTTTTTCTTTTCGAAGAAAATTTCTTGTCACTGTCAGGATTTGAACCCCGGAACTATTGAAGGAGAGGCGGACATCGTAGGTTACCTGTAGACCACGAGAGCCCTCCCCCCCCCCCCCTCGTTTATTGGGTGGAAGGCGAGGTTGTTGACCTTAAATGGCAGGAACGACAATCTCACTTACGGAAGAACTGAGACGTATCTGGCGATAGACAGAAGAAGCAAGTGGATCGACAAAAGAGCCAAGTGGATAGACATTAGAAGCAAGCTGAGCAGTAAACATCTAGAACAAACTCATAAAGGTGTCAGTGACGAGGCGAGATGAGAGAGGAGTGAGTCAGCAACGACGTTCGGTTTTAAAGTATTGTTTTATTATTTTGTTTACTTATTCCCTTTTCCCCTGGTTGTTATTTATTTGTGCGAGTGTCGCCACGACTCAGGAGTGAGTCAGCAACGACGTTCGGTTTTAAAGTATTGTTTTATTATTTTGTTTACTTATTCCCTTTTCCCCTGGTTGTTATTTATTTGTGCGAGTGTCGCCACGACTCAGGAGTGAGTCAGCAACGACGTTCGGTTTTAAAGTATTGTTTTATTATTTTGTTTACTTATTCCCTTTTCCCCTGGTTGTTCTTTATTTGTGCGAGTGTCGCCACGACTCGTCCACACACCGTCGCCACACAGCTATCAACTTGTCCAACGTGGAAGTGAACCGTGATCTTTTGACAAAACACTCGTGGGGCCACAGGTCCACACCCACCGCCGTCTCT
>NW_004798978.1:6316-8498 GCF_000002075.1 Aplysia californica | reverse complement strand
ATGATTGAGCTAAACACTTCCACGACATGTAGATGTATGATTGAGCTAAACACTTCCACGACATGTAGATGTATGATTGAGCTAAACACTTCCACGACATGTAGATGTATGATTGAGCTTAACACTTCCACAACATGTAGATGTATGATTGAGCTAAACACTTCCACGACATGTAGGTGTATGATTGAGGTACACATGTCTAGTACACATGTGTAGATCTAGATGTATCTAGGGGGCTCCAGTGGCTAAGTGAGCAGTGAGTTCAAACTCAAGTAATGTCAAGCAAGTGTTGGTGAGACAGGGTTCAGTTAGGTGGTCACTGGGGTGTGTCCTTGAGTAAGACACGACAACCCTCGCTCAAAATTCAGGGCGCTGCAGAGTGGCGACCAGCGATGGCATGTTTGTGAATAGTACTGTATTGGCGTAATATTGTGTATTTATGTAAGTATTTGTGCATGCATGTATGTATGTGTGTATTTATAATTATTGTATTTATGTATGTGTGTAGTATGTATGTTTGCCATTGTAAACCAAATTGCCCTTCTGGGATCAATAAAAGTGTAATTTATTATTATTATTATTATTATTATTATTATTATTATTATTATTATTATGTCTGAGCTACACACGTCTAGATGTATGTTAGAATTCATCACAACAAAGAAGAGCAACATGCACGAACTGATCAAAGAACATGTTCGTTTAAAGGTAACTTGCTTGTATCCGGACCTTGTGACGACACTTACTTGTATCCGGTACTGGACGACGCCGGAGAGAGAGGGGGACGGAGGGGGGAGGGGGTGCAAGTAATCTGCTGGAGGGTTTGATTTATTGACCGACCTGGATCATTCTGAGTCTGCAAGATTGACCACTGTGATGTCTGTTTGTCTGTCTGTCTGTCTGTCTGTCTGTCTGTCTGTCTGTCTGTCTGTCTGGAAAGATGTATTTTTACTGGTGATCAAAAGAAAGGTAGAATTTTTTTATTGCTTAAATAGAAATCTGGACTTTTGAGTGGAGGGCTCTCGTGGCCTAGAGGTTCAGGTGTTGGCCTCTCATTCAATAGATCCGGTGTTCGAATTCGGCTAGCGACGGAAAATTTTCTTCTCTAAAATTTGTTCCTTTCATATCATTTCCTACTGTCTAACTGTGTTCTGTCGTCTGCTTTTGCCTCCACTTTCGACCCCCACCCCCTCACCACCTTTGCCCCCTCCTCTGGGCTCCTGACTCTTTCTGCAGCCTTTCTACTGCTACTCCTTGGCGCCTTCTTACTGCTGTCTTTCATCCCTGATTATATGACAAGTAAGATCTAGCACCTAGCCTTCTCGGATAAGGGCTAAAAATCTCCAAGGTCCTGTGTGCAAGTTGCAAATGTTAAAAATCCCTTGTTGGTCTTAAAATCGATACGAGTAGGCTTCAGCTGCAACCCGAGCAAAATTCAAAATTGATTACGACCAAACTGAGGTCTTTGCGCCAGAAGTATTTTAAAAAGCGAGAAATACAATCTCTGAGGTTTAAAATGACCCCAGGTGTAGGGATAGGGTTAAGCCAATGGGTCCTCCCCGCTCATATGACGTTATGCTGTTGCGAGAACCGTAAAACAGTCACCAAGAAAATGTTTATCAAAGACTTTCGGGTGTTTGCGCTGTTCCCATCACAGGAGTACTACAAAGTAGTTGGCTACAAAGTATGTCACCTGATAAAAAATAATACTCTGGTTCTTCAACTCGTAGTTTTAGTAAAAGTTTTGCGGCACTTGCAACACAATAAAGTCATAAAAGTGCCGAAGAATAGAGGTGATACAAGAGAGTAACAAACACAAAAAAAGAAGGAGGGGAGATCAGGATGGTAGATGTCTGATAGGAAAGAAGAAGCAAACCGCAGCAGAGCACCCGCCATCCACCCACAGTTCTATAGTAAGAGCTCCCATCACCAACGCCAACAAGAAAACCACGTGGCCCATTTTTCCTATTGATCTAGATCTACTTTGTTTGTTCTTTCGAAAGATGAAGTTTAAATCTTTGTTCATCAAAGTGTTTTTGCTGTGGTCTGGATATGTCACGTCAAGAGAAAAAAACAACTAGCGGGAGTCAGTGTACTTCATGCCGCTCACTAACCACACACACACACGCACGCACACACACACGCACACACACACACACACACACACACACACACACACACA
>NW_004798978.1:0-1869 GCF_000002075.1 Aplysia californica | reverse complement strand
ACCGCCCTGGGTGGGGGAGGGGTTCATAATCTGTCTTGA
The DNA here is from genome assembly GCF_000002075.1 of Aplysia californica. Lineage (NCBI taxonomy): Eukaryota > Metazoa > Mollusca > Gastropoda > Aplysiida > Aplysiidae > Aplysia > Aplysia californica. The sequence goes on along the minus strand of NW_004798978.1, from coordinate 1,830 downwards.
ACAAAAGTTGAGATATTTGAGATTGAAAAATGTGGGGGTCGCCTGTCAGAGGCAAAATTTAGCGAGAAGATGGCCGCCAAAGTTTGGTGGCATTCAAAGCCTGAGTGTCCTTGGAAACTGCAAATTTACATTCTTGCACCTCAGATCAACGTTTTCGGTAAATTCCACACAGAAAACTAACCTGTGTTTATATAGAAGTAAACAGGTTGAGAAAAAAAAAAAAGAAAAGAAATATTGATACAAACTGCCAAACGGACCAAAACATGCCAGGTTCTTGAAACTGTTTATTTTGACGAGCGCCTGATTTCACCGTGTGGGACAAAATGCTTTCTCTCTTCGTTTCTGGATTTGTTCAATCATTGGCTCGTGTGCACAGCTGTGCTCGTAGGCCCACTAGTGTACTCTGTGCCTCGTAGCATTGCCATAGATCTGATGTTGTCACCTATGCATATATACTAGTGTATTCTGTGACTTCTGGGATTGTCATATATCGTAGCATCGCCAGAGATCTCATGTGACCACCTATACATGTACTAGTGCATTCTGTGACTTTTGGGATTGCCATACTGTTTTTTAAACTCTTTCCCGACGCAGTTATTTGGGGGTCCAGACGTATATAATTAATTTCTGCCTCGATTTGGCTGTAATAATAATAATAATAGATAGCATTTGTATAGCGCATATCCCTGCTCAACAGCAGGCTCTATGCGCTTTACACTGTACAGGTGGTGTAGACAAAGCGATAGTTTTCTACTAACAATAAGTGCTTTTAAATGACGGATCATGGGAAAACGAAACAAAACTGGGTTACCGCATCATTGCCACTAGATCGGTTATATCATCGGAAAGAGATGTATTGGGGGGCTCTGATGGCTTTGAGGTTAAGGTGTTCGCCTCTCATTCAAAGGTCCCAGGTTTGAATCCGAATTGCGACGCAAAAATTTTTCTTCTCTAAAATTGTCTCCTTTCACCTCCTTTCCTGCTCTCTAACAATGTTCTGTCGTCTGATTTCGTTTCAACTTTCTGCTCCCACCCCTCACCTCCTCTGCCCCCTCCTCTAGGCTCCTGGTTCTGTCTGCAGCCTTTCTACTCCTTGGCTCCTTTTTGTGGCTGTCTTTCAGCCACACACCTGATCTTCTGGTAGGAAACATCTACACCTAGCCTTCTCGGACAAAGGTGAAAAAATCTCAGAGGTCCCGTGTGCAAGTTGCGCAGGTTAAAGATCCCTTGGTAGTCAAAAATCGACAAGAGTAAGCTTCGGCCGCCACCCGGGCAAAATTCAAAATTTCCTACAAACTGAAAATGTTTAATGTGTCCCGTGCAAAAAAATAAAATAAATAAATGGTGAAATGGTATGAGTTTGATGCGCTGAAATGACCTTATGCAGTTGCGAGCGCCGTGAAACACTTTTTTTTCTTTAAAAAAAAAGTTTTATTTTTCTTTAATCTATTCTGTTTGAAGAGCAAATACAAGTTACACATACGACAATATATGTATTTCCCACCATATGTTTCCCTGGGCAAAACAGAGAGGGGCTTTGAACCTCTACCACTACACATCTGAGGGCAAATTGCCGGCAGGGAATTTATCATTTTGTTGTTGACATATACTCTCACATACGTGTGCTTACAGACTGAATCAACAGCCAGACGCTTTCATGGTCATTTCAACAGAAGATTTACTGTTGACGATAGCAAACTTCTGTTGAACTTTTATGTGGGGGTCCGGGTGGTATGTATCTGCCGATGTGTGACCTTGTAACGTGTGCGTGTGTGTGTGTGTGTGTGTGTGTGTGTGTGTGTGTGTGTGTGTGTGTGTGTGTGTGTGTGG
>NW_004798977.1:40087-41483 GCF_000002075.1 Aplysia californica | reverse complement strand
TTCTTCTTCTTCTTCTTCTTCTTCTTCTTCTTCTTCTTCTTCTTCTTCTTCTTCTTCTTCTTCTTCTTCTTCTTCTTCTTAAATAAAACATCCTCTTCTTCCCCGCCAGCAATGGCGTCTGACAGATGACGGCCAGCTGATGTCCGGAGAGTTTGTCATCGGCTTGTCCCTGGCCACCAAAAACTCTCCCCAACAGTTCAAGATCTTCAAACTCTCGAAAGCCTCTAACGTGAAGACTCTGTGGCGCTATGACCATGTAAGTAAAGGAGAGATAAGACACGTTGCTAAGTGTGCAAACTGGTCTTGTGTCCTTTTGATAATAGCTGAACTATTTTTGATGATGTGTAGACAGGTTTTTACATCTTCGTCTTTTTTTGTAAATACTTTTTAAGTACTTAAAAAAAAAAAAGGAAAATAAGCGTGGCGCCAATTTTGCTGTTTTTCGGTCTCAGGTGAACGAGATCTGGGATTTTTTTTTTCCGACATTCGGTTTGTTACGATCTTTTCAATATTTCAAAGTCAAAACCTGGAAGTTGGATATTGGAATCCACCTAAAGTTAGAAGATTTGTAGTCTACTTAGGAATATTTTCTCCCAGTACTGGGTCTTGTCAGAGAATTAAGTACACGGTTATCAAAATATTATCTCTGTTCTTAGTCCGGCGCGGCAGATAGATAAACTAAGCAAAAAACAAGCAAAAACAAAAAAAAGAGAAAAAAAATTGAACTAAAAAAAGAACGAATAAATAAATAAATGCATTAAAATGATAATAAATGAATAGATAAAAATCGAAAAGATAATCTTTCTCCTGTCATTTTCATTTCTCAAATCTTGTCTTGGAGACATGCATAATAATAATATGGGCAACAGCTTATGCCAACTTGTTTCCGATTTTATTAACTTAGACTGTCCCCGTGGTTTTATGCACCCCGCATAATTTAGCCAAATTTAATAATTAAAAATTTTCTTGCACAATTTCTGATGATTTTCCTGTATCATTCTTCGTAAAAGAATTAACAGAATCGCATAATTTCACATTTTTTGGGCTCAGTTTGCATATTTTCAGAATGAATTTTTCTTGCATAAAACGACGGGGACAGCTTAGATACTGATCTTGGCTTTTGGTTCAGAAAATAACCCAGCAAGGTTCTCAGACACTGCTTAATAATAATTTTTTTTTTTCCCCGTGTCCTCATTTTGGTGCCCGTCTTTGTTGGTTACGTAAAAAGAAAGTAATGATGCAGATTGTTATATGAAAGGGGAATTGTTGAGTCGGTAATGATGATGATGATGATGATGATGATGATGATGATGATGATGATGATGCTGATGATGATGTTGTTGGCGATGGTGACGGTAATGGTAATTGTGATGGTGAGCATGAGGATGATTATTTA
>NW_004798977.1:33849-39324 GCF_000002075.1 Aplysia californica | reverse complement strand
AATAAGAAGAAGAAGAAGAAGAAGAAGAAGTAGAATAGTTGGACCGCCAAAGCCTGGCGATGGCCCGGACATCTGCAGGGGAGATTATTATTACATAAATTTCTAACGCGAAACGGACACGTATTGGCTAAGGTGACTTTTGACTATTGGACAGTGAGACCAATTCTGGCAAAAGTCGTGCAAGCCTGTCACAGGTTCCAGCTGCAGACAGTTGCAGTTACTGTTGTAGCTGCTGTAGGTCCTGCTGTTGCTGCGGCTGTCTGCTGTTGTGGATCTCTTTCCCTACTGACATACTGTTGTTGACATTGGCTGGTGTTAATGATATTCCTGTAGACATCTTTCCTGTTTTCCAGCACACCCTTTGATATTTATCATTATTTCATTTTTGTTCATGTCCAAAGCACTGATGTAAATAGTGGTCGTTGCTGAGACTGCGATAGACACATGGAGGGCGCCGTGGTAAAACACATTATATCAATAAATTACTGCAGAACTTAAGAAAAATGGATAAAACACATTTGCTGAAGGCAAAAATATGAACGAAACGCAATTAAAATCGTAAGAGTTGTTATCAAGATATTCAGAGATTTACATTCGAGAAAGCTTGATAAAAAATGATATGTGGTAAAACTCGAAATGTTTTGTGTCAAATGTCTCAAAACTAGGTACTGAGGAGATAGGACTTTTTTGCGTTTTGGGAAGGTAGCCTTCATAATGTAGTTACTGACGAACCTGTTGATACTGTTGTTATAGTGATTTTAATTATATTCGCTTTGATATTATTGCTTTGGTGATGTCGCTACCGCTCATAACTTCATTACATTAGTGGATGTGTTAATGTTGTACTATGTGTATGCTGTGTTGTTTTTCTATGTCCGTCTTCTTATGGTGTGTGGTTGTTGTTGTTGTTCTTATTGTTCTTGTTTTTGTATATTTGTTGTTGTTGTTGTTGTAGGGAGAGTGTGACCGTAGGTGTGTGTGTGTGTGTGTGTGTGTGTGTGTGTGTGTTTGTGTGTGTATGTGTGTGTGATTTGGTATCAGTATTTATGCTGAGAGTTCGAGGTGGAGCGAGTATGTTTAAATGTGTACGAACGTGTGTGCAATGTCTGCATGCCCATATTTAGAAACGAATGATGCATCAACGTATACACGGTTTTAAGATAATGGATTACGTCAGAGTTCATATCTGTGTTTATGTGATGCGTTTTTACGGGCATGTGTCGAGTTTGTAAAAGTATGTGCTTTTTGTTATTTTTTCTTTTGGTTTTGAATCTACACGCACGTGCGCATACATTGTAATATGACAGAATAGATTATTTCTTTGGCAATAACGTAATGGGGTTTTTTTTTTTGGGGGGGGGGGGTTGGAAGGGGGGGTTGCCTTTTTTTTCTTTTTTGCTGTTCTAGAAAATAGATGAGCCCGAAAAAGTTTGAATATACGATCTAATATTTTACCTATGCTTAAGGAAATTGGAAACTTGAGGTTGATTCTAGAAGAACTGTTAATAAATACTAACTCCAAACAACGAATTTACAACATTCCGGGAATCTGTTCTTGGCATGGCTTTTTGCTTGTTTGTTTGTTTGTTTGTTTGTTTGTTTATTTGTTTGTTTGTTTATCTGGGTTCTATGCTGGTTATATTATTGGTGTTTTGCTATTGCAATTTCGGGGCTGAGGTTATCATTGTATTTTTTTCGTTTCTTTCCTTGTATTGGGTAAGGGAGTGGAGGAGGGAGGGGGGGGATAACCACGCAGCCTGCAAATATAACCATCGTTACTGGGCTGAGCTGCGAAAATTTTAAATATGATTCAAAGAGAATAAAAAAAGGGGGGGGGGGTGTGGTGTTATCGTTTTATTTGCTTTTATTATTATTATTTTTTTTAGCCGGATTAGAGACGTGCATTGAGGGAGTATCTTAGCAGAGTGTTTCTAAGTGGGTGAGATACACGTACTAGAGAAATGAGGAAAGTAGTCATTTAATAGGTTGGTTGTGACGTCATGACCAACAATCAACTTGAATCAACCAACGTCCAAGTTGATTTTAAGCAGCGCAAAATATACATACTTTCATTAAAAACACAGCTTATATATTGTGCTCGAAACAATCTCTATTTCTTATCTTTGATCCAGGTTTATTACAGTTTCTTTTTACAAAATGTTACTTAAACTTACTCAAGGAAGGCAACTCCTGCTTTATTCAATTGTCTTTTTTTCTGCAGGTCCATTGACCAATGAATAAACATGCAATGTTATCTTTTATAGAATTGCGAATTAAATACCACCATAATTTAGGGAAATAAACTGCACACTGCAATAAACCCGAAAGGAATATCATTATCAAATAAAGTTGTTTCAAGTGCAATACCTCCGTCGCATTTTTGATGAAACTCAGTACACGTACATGTATATTATTTGTACGATGAAACTAAAACCAAAATGAAGTTCACATCTGAAGGCGTGGTGGTGAGGTGTTGTATTATATTCTTTATTGCGCGTCCCTATGTTACAAGTTTAAGTACTTTGTGCCACGTCAGAAGAAAAACAAAACAAGTTCCTGTAAAGAAACAAATCAATAATAAAATATTCCAGATATACAAACACGATGTTGACTGAAGAAGGGGTGAAATAATACCTCATTGAATAATTAGGAATACCTTCGCTTGTTTTAGATACTTCATGGTTCAATATTTACACACCTCCTTGAATAATTAGGAATACCTTCTCTTGTTTTAGATACTTCATGGTTCAATATTTAAGCCTTTTTTTTATCGCACATAAAGTGAGAAAGCACAAAATCATTGGAAATGTTTCGGTGAGTGACTTTTGGATAATACATCATGGATTTCGTTTACAAGAATAGATAGAGACATTGATTGACTGTCAGCTGATGACACAGGCTCGAGAACAATGAATTAATGTTATTATAATTATGCTTGTGTAATTTCTGTGAGAAACTAAAACCTTACGTCGATCAAAGTGACTGGTGACTGCGATGTTTTCCTTTTACAAAATTAAATGACAGTGATTCAAAGCGGAGCTCTTACCTGCACTAGTGAAAGCATGACTCACAACTCAGAGATAAATATATTATGGTGAATGTTGGATGTTTGAAAAGATACAGTGTTCCTTCTTCTGGGGTCTCGTTTAGGGAGAAAATTTATCACGAAAATAGTTTCTGAAACATTTTTACAAGAACAGTAATCACAATTTAAATCAACAACATTCAAGACCCCCGCCATCCTTCCAACTTCCGGCGTGAGGGATCATGGTATAACTTCGAATGACGTCATGCCCATCCCTCCAATCACAGCTGAGTTCACCGCAAGGGCTGGTCGTATCTGGCCCACTGGGGAATGACCCTCTGTGCGGTATTGGGGTCTTTCTTAGCAGCAATAGCTACAGGAGCTCCTTGCAGGAAAGGATTGCTGTGGTCTGATTGCTCAGACTAGGGAAAGAAATGGTTTAAAAAAAAATATTTATCAATGTCACCAAGACAAAACATGCAAGGTATCGCGGTAAAGAGAAAACTAGTATTTTCTTTAGTAAAGTAGCCTATGCATGGTATGAATTGTATATTGAAAGAGGAGACGACATGATGACAACAATAGAAGATAAACTTTCTTATAAATTGCAATTGTAATTGATTTGCACTCCTGGACACAGTTTAGGTAATTTAGGAGGCGGAATGTTTCGGTCCTGTCCGTCAGGGATAGCCCGGGCTGAGAGGAATACAACATCCCAGGGGAAATACAGAGACACCCCATAAAGATTATCCCCAAACGGAAATCAAACTCAAGCCTCTGCTACACCCCAGACACCGGTTGATTAAAAAATGATGCGTAAAAATCAATGCAAGGTTTTGTTTGTTTGACTTATCATGTGTGACCAAGTTCTTCAGAGAATCAGAACCCGCAGCATGTGGTAATCGGCGTGTGTATGGCGATGGTAAAGCTCATCATCTCTAGTGTAAGCAAACGGCGCGAGAACGGGAAGAAATTGTTGTAACGAATGAATATCTCCGTCTGTCAGCTGGGATACTGTATCCCAATGTCTGGGTGTCATAGCCGCCCGCCTCCTGCATGCTCTTCGTGTGTCTATGGGGGTGACAAACCTATACAAGCACTTACAATCATTGGTATGTGGCAGAAACAATCTAGAAGAATGTCTTTAAAGATTTGAAAGATCGATAGTTGAAATCATCTGCTATTACCTTTCCTCAAATCATAGAATCTTTTTGTCACTTATGATCGGTGTTTTTGTTCAATATATAGAGGGCTCGCATGAAGTGAGATAAAGAAAGAAGGAATGAATGAATAGTGGACTGCTTTTGTTTGACCTTCCCTCCTTTTTGGCACGGAAAAAGAAAAAATGCAGAAAAGGTGACCAACTCATTTTCCTTCTTATTTCGAGTGTAATAGATGTCCTTATACTCTCTCAAGTGATTCACAATTTACTCTCAAGACAAAACAGTATAATATGCGTCTTTATTAAGAAAACCTCTAAATGTTTAGAGACAACAGTCGATCAAACGGTAAAAACTGCTAGATCTAATTCTGAAATAAAAAACTTCATGAACTTTTCATTTTAATCCACTGAAATCCAGTTACTGTTATTTCTCTACTTACTGTTCATTGGAAAATGAACAACTTAAGACGAAAGATTACAGGTTAATGAATCAGTTGGGACCTTGTAGTGAGTCATTGGAAGTCCTTAAACTCAACAGATATGTTAATTACAACAACAACACTGTACTGATACAATAATGAACCTTAAACCAAAGAAAAGAAATAGCCGCCATAAACTCTTGTGTGAATCGGAGTAAGTATCGTGATTAGTTTACTTTTCAATACTAGTCTAGGGTTCAAGTTGGACTTTTACAGCACTTTCAGCTTGAATGAAGACATCAAGAGGCTGGACCTCAAAACTAAATAGTCGTTCTTTGGGGACTAAAAAAATCCACCTCTGAAAACCTTCTAAAAAATAGTCATAATAACGATATCACCACAGCATTTGAACCTAACGAGTGTCTTTTTAATCCACCAAAAGGGATCCCCTGATGAGTTAGATGATTTCTGGAATGACAAGGAAAGGAATAAATAATGAGATGTTAGTTTGGGAGAAGGCCACATGAAGTGACTTACTCGTTTGTGAATAATATGTGGAGACTTCTTTGCCACCAGCGTCACTCTTTTCCGCGTCTCCGACATTGTGGGGTTGTTTTCCTGACAATAGACATATATACAAGTCCCACACGTGAACGTCAAGCGTTTCCGAGAAATGCCAACTTGTCAAAGAATTAGGAAGCTCATTATAGCAGTTGTTGTAAAGCGCTAAAAGCATGAAGCAAGCGTGGATATGTGCTGTTATTGACAAGATTTTTATTACTAATATTATCATTATTATGATGATTATTTGAATGATTATTATTAATATTGCTATTCTTATTTTTATTAGTACTATTACTATTACTATT
>NW_004798977.1:31949-33669 GCF_000002075.1 Aplysia californica | reverse complement strand
ATCATTATTATTATCATTAATAATATTATTATTAGGCCCATTACTATTATTACCATCACAAGAATCTGGGTGAATTTTTGTGGTTTTAGAAACAAAATTGAAAAGAAAAAAGATTATTACCATTAATACACATATATTTGCTGTGTGGGTTTTTTTTTAAGTTCTTACAAATTCTTTAAAGAATACTGCTGTATGTCCCTAATGACTTTAGCAGATCACGAAAAGGCAAAAAATGTCGGTGTTTTTTTGTGTTTTCTTTTGAAGGGAGGGTGGAGGGACTAACTAGCCTATGTCATAACGTAACTCGTCAGTGATCAGTACGTCAGTTTGTCTTTAAAAACTAGAGCCATTTCACCGTGAGCAAACCAGACGCCTCAAGCTTGTGATATATCTCCACACTCTTTTACGGATCAATACAGCAGGCCCTGACTAGAGATTTTTTCTGGAACGTTCATACAATTCCTGGTGGGAACAAATCAAAGCAAGATTTATTTGAATAATAAATTATTGGCAACAGCTCCCCCCCCCCCTCCTTGCTCTGCCCCTTAATGTGTTGCTTTATCTTTGCATGCCCGTAAACAGAACAACGTCATGCGGTAGTCATTGATTGTCAATACACAACTTCCTCAATAATTGATTGCCATCAGTTTTGTTTTTGCTGGGGGGGGGGGGGAGGGGGATGATCGGAAGTGGGGTGATTTCGTTGACAATGTTGTGGGGGGGGGTTTGCCTTTGGGTGGGATCTTGTTATTTCGAGCAACATTTGTTCGCCTGATTGATTTCCTCTGTGGGTTTCAGGAGAAACGATAATTGTTTGAATACTATCATTAGTTTAACTTTAACTCAAACCGTAACCTGCATTGTATTTCTTTCTTTCGCTGTTTCTTTTCTCGTCATCTGCTTCCTGTTACTTTCAAATACATTTTTGATAGGGCTGTTGAACCAAATTCTAAGGAAGCAATAAATACTTAAAACTTGTTTTTGGTGACATACCAGATAGAGAAAAGATAACGTTAGAATCACAAGTGCATAAGAAAAATATTTGAGAATCATTTCTGTATTTTTCTAGACGGCCGGTTGTTTTCTTTTTAACATTCTGTTTTGATTTGATTCGTTTTTATTTATATCTTTTTTAGCTTCATTTTAAGTTTATCATCCTGCTTTTATGGTTTCTCTTAAGGGACAAGGCCTCCAAAATGACTACAATCTTTGATTTGACGGACTGGGCAGTCTGTCTACAAAAACAATCTAGTCAATAGCCTGGGTGTTGTCTGATCACCTGTGTCTTTCTCAAACATCTCCTCAACTCAACAACAACAAAAAAGCGTTACTGTGCTCAAATAATTCTGTATCTGAGCCAATTAAAAATGGAATCGAGCTAGAGAGGTGTAGGTAATAATGTGTGTGCACAGTCCCTTGTCGTAGTTGGAAATCTTTCCATGGTGTACGAGGACACTGATATTACTTCTAAAAAGAATTCTATAGCGACTCTGGGCGCAAGTTAAAAACTTTCGACTACGTCTTCGAGTAAAAAGATTACACAGTGTGCAGGTTCTACGACTAAGCGGTGAAGTAAGCCACATTGATCAGAATCTATCTTCAAGCAGCCCCCCTCCTAAAAAACATTTTAAAAAAACAAAAAAAACAAAAAAACAAACCCAAAACCCAACAACAAACAAACAAACAAAAAAACAAGCAAAAACCAAACAAAAACTCCCCC
>NW_004798977.1:26633-29231 GCF_000002075.1 Aplysia californica | reverse complement strand
CCCCCCACCCGCTCCCCAACCCCCTTCCTGAAAATGGCGAAAGCCAAAACGAAATGGAACGAAGCCAAAGTAAAAAATAACCATGTCCCCTTTTAGAGGGCCCTTTTAAACTCCAATAACGCACTCTCTTCAAGGCTGGTGGGCCCTGTTTTTTCAGGTTTTGGAAGATCCCAAGTAAATTTGTGCAGATCTCATATGTCACCGGTGATGTGAAGCATTAGAGAGGAATGGGAAAAAAATCAATAAGAGAGACTCATATTGTGTTCTCGTGTTTGTTGAAAAAAGAGCCCAGCCCTTTTTAAACGCTTTGGCACAGATTATGTAAGGAAGACCCAGGGACTGTGCCGTTTTAAAAAACCTTTTCAAGCTTTTCAACTAAGCTGACCTACAGTTTTTGTTTCTTTTCGGTACTTCATGTTATGTCTTTGGAATGTCCAGTTTGGAGTATAGTTGACTTGTGAAGTTCACGTTTATATATACATATGTATAGTAACATCAGTCTCATACAAGTACATCACTTTTGGTGGAATGCGAGGTCACATATCCTCAGTCAACCTATTCAAGATTTCAACTGAGCTGAGCTACAGTTTTTGTCTCTATTCAGTACTTCATATTATGTCTTTCGAATGTTCAGGTTGGAGTAGGAATGGCTTGTGAAGTTCACGTTTATAAATAGTAACATCAGTCTTATGCAAGTAGGGGCCTACACCACTTTTGATGGAAAGCGAGGTCATTTATCATCAGTCAATGTCCAGATGCACTAGTCCAAAATTTTAAAATTCTTGTCAATGTAGTCTCTCAATCTGTGAAGTCGGTTGTATGTTTTGGGAGAACATTTTGTCTAATTTCAAATTCTTCGTACATTCTACTGAATTTGGTAGAAGCCGGAAACGATGCACAATGCGGGTACAAAATTTAAAACAATGAAGCTTTTCTTTTCTATTTGAAAAAATGTTGTTTTTTAAAGATTAGATCAGTTGAACCACTTGCCAACGCTATGCTCTCTTCAGCAGTAGACATCTTTAAATTTTTGCACACACATACACAGTGACAGACAGACAGACAGACAGACAGGCAGACAGACAGACAGACAGACAGACAGACAGACAGACAGACAGACAAACAGACACACACACACACACAAACACAACCCCCCCCCCACACACACACACCACGTGCTCTGCTCTGATTTGTACGTGGCATTATCCATCAAAAGAAGCCCCATCACGTCTTGAGTCCGCCTATATATGCCGAGAGAATCGAGAGAATGGGCTGCCAACAGTCTACATTCACCTCATCTCGCCGTATGGCTTCGTGACTGGCTTCAGGAAATAATTACGGTTCCTTCTATTCCATAGTCTCGCACATCGATCGATCGGGCGCTCTTCGTTTGGCGTGATATTATGTTTAGCAGAGTTGGCCACATTCGACTCTACTACTCAGGATTCACGATTTTTTTTTCTCTTTTCACTGTTGTTTGAAGTGTCTCTTTTTTAAAGAAACATTTCGTAACATTAGAACGTATGTGAATATCTAAAATCATTATAAAAAAAAGTAAATTCAGGAATACTTGGTGCTTTTGATTACGAGATCTTGACAGAGTGATAGGTTGGCGCTCATATGACCTTATGCAGTTGCGAGCGCCGCAAAACCCTCTACTATAAAAAAAAGAGTGATAGGCGATCCCAACAAGATTATTGGATAGAGAAAGTTGCAGTTGGACTTTGTTGTTCTAGTAAGGTTTTACGGCGCTCGTATCTGCACACGTTCATATGAGCACCAAGCGGTGGATGTCAACAGAGAAGTCCAAACGGGGAATCAGGCTTACTCTGCTCACCTCTCTGGCCTCAACAACACAAAGTCTGCTTTGACTATCAAGGCATCCCGGGAATAGCAGTTCACAAGAGAGTGACAAACATACAAAAGAAGTAGAGGAAAATGACGATAGTAAGGATGAGAACAGAAAAACAACAGTTCCCCCTATGTCGTTTCAGCACAGTATGAGCATGTCACTGATAAATCAGCCCATTTACAATTCTACTGTGCATAAGAACATGTTAATATCCCCTCTTTGGGAGTGATGTTTCAAACAGAGCTGTGCACACTCGTCTCTACTATTCAACATTCATGATTTCCTTCAGCCCACTATTCACAGCTATTTGAAGTGTGGCAGAACCATTCAAATGCCGATTGATTTTATGGATAATGGATTTTCGTCACATTTTTAGAAACCGTCGAAACATTAGAGCATTATTATGCATGCACAATCTAAAATCATTCAGGTGAATACAAAAAATATATTTTGTTATTGGTGATCACGAGACAGATTGATAAGTGGAGCCAACAAAATTAATAATTAAATTACTGAATGGTGCCGCTGGACTTGGACTTAATAAAATAACACGAATAGCGACTTCGCCCTTCAAAGTGTCAATTAAGTTTCGTTTTCTCAAAACCGCACAGCACTAGTCTCTAGACGAGAGATGAGAGCCGATGACGTTGGGTTTTCTTGTGTTCATGTGTGTGTGTGTGTATGTGTGTTGGTGTGTGTGTGTGAGAGAGAGAGATAGAGAGAGAGAGAGAGAGAGACAGAGAGAG
>NW_004798977.1:21324-23920 GCF_000002075.1 Aplysia californica | reverse complement strand
GAAGAGAAGGATGTTCATGAGATCTGGGGATGTGATGGAGAGGAGAAGGATATGATTGAGGGGAAAAGGATTTTCGTCAAAGAGGTTATATTCAGTACTAGAATTTGTGGCATTGATATCCCCCAAATAAACGGACGGGGTTGAATCTTAGGGCACGATGGACAGGAGAAGGATGTTCATTGAATCTGGGGATATGATGAAGAGACGAAGGAAGCTCATCAAAGAGGTTAAATTTAGTACTAGAGTTTGTGGCAGTGATGTCCCCCACGTGAACGAACGGAGGCTGCGTGTGGCCTCTCGGGGACGCTGAACCTCAAGGGCAAAACATAGAGACGTTTCGACTTTCTTAGGAGGAAATCTACAAGCTTGCATTGAAATATAGGTGCAGGCTGGTGTTTGCTATACTAGAGCTAGTGGGGAGTGGGGTAGAGGCTCAGATTGTTCATGTAAATTAGGGTACGCCATCGTGTCGATGAGGATAAAAATGCCCCCATGAATCTGTGGGTTTGATAGAGAGGGGAAGGATGGTAATTGAGTCTGTGGATATGACGGGGAGAAATAGGATGTTGTTCATTGAATTTGGGGATATGATGGACAGGAAAAGGATGTTAATTGAATCTGCAAATTTAGAGCAGCATTCTTTTTCAAATTCAAACATTATTGAAAAGAGAAATGCAAGTGGTTCTAAGAATAGGTCCATTCTAAATTCCTAGAGAACATTACCTTGAAAAGGCACAAATATCTCAAGTAGTTGTTGAACGTTTCAATCTATATTAATAGCTGATTAAAACCTGGTCGGTTCTTCAGAACAGATGTTTCTCCTACCTACGCCTTTCTGTCGGAGACATGGTGACACTTTCTCTTACGAAGTTTCTCAACGTTTGGCTTGAAGGAAGACCGCTGTCACACTTAATTTTGATGTCAAATACGGACCGCAAAATATCGTCCTGCTGGCCTCAGTTGGCCCACAGGCAACCAGTTTGGGACCCTTAGTACTTAGGGATATGTTCAATAGAACCCCTCTAAAGAAAGTAAAATATACAACCCACACTGTATCAAATACGGAACCCACATTGAGTCAAATACACAACACATACTGAACCAAATATACAACCAATACTGAACCAAATACTCGACCCATAAAAAGTAAAGTTGTTCCCGCATCCGATCCGGACATTGGGTATTGCCTTGTTAGTGAGACAAATTCCAGGGCCTTCGGCATATTGTGGTAGGGAGGCCAGTTCTTTTCCGCGCCGCCTTTACTTCCCCGACTCGAAGTCAGGTACCCATTACTGCTGGGTGGGCAGAAAGGGGTGAAAAAAGTCTTTGTCCGAACCGAGGCTCGAACCCGGACTTTCCGCTTCGGAAACGACACAACCCATACTGAACCAAATACCAAAACAACCCACATTTAGTCAAAGTAAATACCAAATACACAACCCACACTGATAACACTCAATTCATATGATTGCCAACCCCTCTTTTGGAATCAAAATAATAATTTTAAAATGGTCAAAGACGACTATCTACAATATTATGTCGTAACCAAGGACTTCCTAATTAAGAAATAAATCAGCTTTTTATTCTTCTTCGTAAACCGCACGTTGTAGGGTAGAAAACGAATACGGTCTCCACCAAACGACAAGAAAAAGACCTTCCAAAACCCACACAAACTGACGTGAGTGCCCCAATTTTGTATCCCCATACCCGAAAGGCTTGTGAATATCTCCTATGTAATTATAGAAATACTATACTCAGTCCTGATACCTTATTCCTTTAGGCTCCAACCATGGACTGGTTCCCTCTTCCCGGAGGTTGCTCAAGAATCAGCTGGAATTACTTACGCATGCACAATCAACACATAACTCACATTCCTTTAATTAATAACGTTCCTCTTCGCGAAAACGTCATAAAATAACGAGAGTAGCCTCGCCAACTGTGTGTTAGTGTTATATACAACAGAAGTGACGTACCTGTCTACGTAAAGTTTCTTGAGCAGAGTCCTGTGTATGTTATGTCGAGCTGCTCGCTACCTGCGTTGACCAGCTTGCTGCTTCGTTCCTCCCCGTGGTCACAATGGCCGACACTATGACGTCAAAGACACCAGCAAACGACACCAGGCGTGGATCGATGGAGGCCTCACTCTGGAAGCTGCCTCCTCCCGCCTGCTTGCACGTGCGTGCGTGTGCGTGAGTGCGTGAGTCTGTGCGCGCGAACGTGTGAGGGAGTGAGGGAGTGAGGGAGGGAAGGCACGCTGGGCAGACAGGCAGAATTCTGGAACTGATCGATTCATGTGTGCGTCATTGAGGGCGGTGGTGTGTAAGGCAGGGGAAGGGGGTTGAGAGATGGAGAGATCGGAAGATAGGGAATCTGTCTGTCTTTCTGTTTATCTATCTATCTATCTCTCATCAGCGAGAGAGAGAGAGGGAGAGGGAGGGAGAGAGAGAGAGAGAGAGAGAGAGAGAGAGAGAAATAGAGAGAGAGAAATAGAGGGAGAGAGAGGGAGAGAGAGAGTCAATGAGTGTGTGTGTGAGAGAGAGAGTGTGAGTGAGTGTGTTTGTGTTTGTTTGTGTGTGTGTGTGTGTGTGTGTGTGTG
>NW_004798977.1:10226-20133 GCF_000002075.1 Aplysia californica | reverse complement strand
AAGTGCTGATGAGTAGAGGTGTTACAAGACAGTTTCTAACAAAGACAAGAAGAAGGAGATGAAATAAGGATGACAGATGTTTCACAATAAAGAAAGAATAAACCACAACAGAGTACCCGCCCATCACCCAAATACAAAGAGGAAAAAAAATCAAGAAACACTTGTTACGGAATACATGATATATGTATATTTGCCTCACTGTAAAATAGAGTTCACATCTCAAAAAACTCATTTTTGTAGAAAACCCGACAGCAGATTTTTTCCATATATATATTGCTCGCTATCAAACAAGGGCAACCAAAGAACCATGAGAAATACCTGTATGCGTACATGTACATGTGCAAGTCTATTCTCAGAACAAATCTAGCGAAACAATTGCCTCATGGAAAACTGAATGGTCACAGACTCTTTTCTATATTAAAAAAAAAGTTTTAAAAAAAACAGCAAAAAAAAATGGACAGCATTTACAATGCTGGATAATTAATAATAATACTATTAATCTACTTCAGCCAAACCATAACCAACTGGAAACTTCTACGCATTCTATATTATATTATTCAAATTCAAGAGAGTCAGATACCAACAATAAATCGCCGTAACATGAGGCTGTCAAATCTATAGTAAGAGACAGGGGAAGAAAGAGCTTTCACAGGTCAAAACATAACATTAACAAACAAATAGAGAACCTTTTAGCTTTTAAGACAACACAATTGTTTTCACAACCACAAATCCAGAAGGCTTTTGGAAGAACTATCAGCGGCCATAATGATGAGCTGGAGTGAGTTGTTTATAGGGAACCAGAACAGTAACTGGTGTATATCTTATCACAAATAGAAGAGTGAGTGAGAGAGAGAGAAAGAAAGAGAGAGAAAAAGAAAGAAAGAGATGAGGGAGAGAGTGAGAGAGAGAGAGAGAGAGAGAGAGAGAGAGAAAGACACGCGACAGTGAAAAACATTTGAAGAATACGTGTGTGTGCGTGTGAGTGGGGGGTTGGGGGCGAGGTGAGGATGAATGCCCCCCACCCCCGTGGTGTATGTATCTGTGTGTATATGTGCTTGGAGGGGGGAAGGGGGTATGTATTGATTGATTCTATTCTAGGATATGAGCGAGAGTGTGAGTCTACTCGTGGGTGTAGACACCTGTTTGGCAGCTCGGTTGAGGGTTAAAATGTCTGTACATTGCTGTCTTTTTTAAATGTAGGTGTTTTGCGCCACCATCGACATAAATTAGACCATTTAGGACGCGGGCTTCCAACCCTGTCTGTCAGAGCCAGCCCGGGATGAGAGGGATACATGTATCAATGCACACTCATCCCAGCAGAAACACTGAAACAGTAAACACACACCAAGATACTCAATAAAAATTCTCCCCACTCCGGAATCGAACTCGGGTCTCCTGCGTGTGGCAGCGAAAGTCCTAGACGCTACACCACAGACGACAGTGTATGTGTGGGTGAAACCGCACGACAATACACATCTGTTCGCGTTTTCCAAGTGAGTTGCTCTAGGTCTGTTTTGTTATAGTAAGGTTTTTTTAGGGGTTTTTTTTAAAGTAGGTTTTACGGCGCTCGCAACTGCACACGGGTCATATGAGCGCCAAGGGGTGGATGTCAACAGAGAAGTCCAAACGGGGAATCAGGCTTACTCAGCACACCTCTCTAGCTTCAACAGCACAAAGTCTGTTTCGACTATCAAGGCACCCCGGAAATAGCAGTTCACAAGAGAGTGACAAACATGCAAAAGAAGTAGAGGGAAAATGACGATAGTAAGGATGAGGAAAGAAAAAGCAGCAGTACCCCCTATGTTGTTCCGGCACAGTGTGAGCATGACCTTGATAAATCAGCCCATTTACAATTCTACTTTGCATAAGAACATGGTAATACCCCCATTTTCGGAATGGCCTAAAGGCAACTTCAGTCAGTAGCATTGGAGGGGGGGGGGGGGGTCGACGAAGTAGTTTCAGTAAGAGCTCTACAGTACTTGCAACACAACATATCATATAAGTGCTGATGAGTAGAGGTGTTACAAGACAGTTTCTAACAAAGACAAGAAGAAGGAGATGAAATAAGGATGACAGATGTTTCACAATAAAGAAAGAATAAACCACAACAGAGTACCCGCCCATCACCCAAATACAAAGAGGAAAAAAAATCAAGAAACACTTGTTACGGAATACATGATATATGTATATTTGCCTCACTGTAAAATAGAGTTCACATCTCAAAAAACTCATTTTTGTAGAAAACCCGACAGCAGATTTTTTCCATATATATATTGCTCGCTATCAAACAAGGGCAACCAAAGAACCATGAGAAATACCTGTATGCGTACATGTACATGTGCAAGTCTATTCTCAGAACAAATCTAGCGAAACAATTGCCTCATGGAAAACTGAATGGTCACAGACTCTTTTCTATATTAAAAAAAAAATTAATTGAAAAAAAAAAAGCAAAAAAAAATGGACAGCATTTACAATGCTGGATAATTAATAATAATACTATTAATCTACTTCAGCCAAACCATAACCAACTGGAAACTTCTACGCATTCTATATTATATTATTCAAATTCAAGAGAGTCAGATACCAACAATAAATCGCCGTAACATGAGGCTGTCAAATCTATAGTAAGAGACAGGGGAAGAAAGAGCTTTCACAGGTCAAAACATAACATTAACAAACAAATAGAGAACCTTTTAGCTTTTAAGACAACACAATTGTTTTCACAACCACAAATCCAGAAGGCTTTTGGAAGAACTATCAGCGGCCATAATGATGAGCTGGAGTGAGTTGTTTATAGGGAACCAGAACAGTAACTGGTGTATATCTTATCACAAATAGAAGAGTGAGTGAGAGAGAGAGAAAGAAAGAGAGAGAAAAAGAAAGAAAGAGAGAGAGAGAGAGTGAGAGAGAGAGAGAGAGAGAGAGAGAGAGAGAGAGAGAGAGAGAGAGAGAGAGAGAGAGAGAGAGGGGGGGGAGGGAGGGAGGGAGGGATGGAGGGAGGAAGGGAGAGAGAGAGAGAGAGACAGACAGACAAATGGAGAGAAAGAGAGAGAAAGAGAGGAAGAGAGAGGGATAGATAAAAAAGACAAAGATAGAGAGAGACAGAGCCAAATTTAAAAAAGAAGAGACAGATCCATCAACTTTGGAATGAACACACAAGGCTCCCACAAACAGCCATCAGTTCTACATTCCTTCATGTTGAACACAAAGAAATTTGCACCAATACGCCCTGATAGTAATTGGATCTATTGGTATGTCTGCGTATATATATATATATATATATATATATATATAAAAATATATATATATATATATATATATATATATAAGAAAAACTGCTCACATGTTCTACACAAAATAAAGCTGACAAATTATCCCCTACTACAACTACACATGTTTCTTCAAGCACAAAGATGGTGTATACTAGGAGAAGTCATGATGGACTTTCAGTTTCTGACAAACTTGTACCAATATTGGAAGACTCACAGAAAGGAATTGAACCCTGACCAACAGAACAAAAAACTCATAAATGCAAGCTGTAGCTTTCTTATAAATAAGTATACAAGCAACGGAATATAATACACCATAGCACAAGGCTTTCAAGAAAATAAAGCTCTATAATCATAAGTACAATCAAAGCAGAAGTGTCCTGGGCGATCAACAAACACTGAGTTTAAAATCATCAACCAAAAGAGAAAAAAAATCTAACATTCCTCGGGTAACAACAGGAGAACGCGAGGTTCTCCACGCACTGTATCGTTTTGTAATGTCCTCGGTACATTTGGAAGAATAAGGATACTGTTGTCAAAAAGCTACTCAGATATATATATGGTCGCTTTTAAGCACAAGGGGGCTATCCTGAAAAATACTGTTTCGAGAAAATCGAAGTTACAGTTTTCGGACTCTTGTTCAGTTTCTGTAAAAGACAAGGAGAATTTTCTCTATAACCAAACAAATATACACACTAATGAAACAAAACTTCTCCTATAGGTAGGGCAATGCCCACTTTTGGTGTAGGTCAAGATTTCTGGAAACCCCCGAAATCTGAATTAGCCAGCTTGTCCTCAAAAGCGACCATATAATAAACTAAAACTCAATATTAAAAGGCAAAAAAACCCCAACCTTATTGCAATTTCTTAATCTGTTGAGTCCATTGCATGTGCTCAAGAAATAATTTGTTGAAATTCAAATTTTTAATGTTGGAGCAAAAACAAATAATGTAAAAGAAATCAATCGATAAATTAATAACGTAATTACATTTTTTTAAAGAATGAAAGTTATTTTCTCTTTACTGAAACATTTTGTTTCTGGACTTAGAACAGTTGTACAGTTGTACAGTTTGCCAATGATGCACAGCAAAAATTTGCCAAACCACTCTCTCAAATCAATTTATTTTTAAAAATACAGAAAATACAGTGCAGTATAACTTTTATACTTTAATCACATACTTGTATAGATTTATAGAGTAAAATTTCATAAGTGCACATTTAAACTGGAATGTCACTGATGGACGCAATAGTTTCCTGCATAGGAGCTAAAAATACATCAACAGTCCTCGTGAAAAAAAAAAGTATCGTGGCTGATTCAGGAAGTAAGCACAACAATAGTCCATTCCCCCCCCCCCCCCCAAATACAACAACAATATTTCAATAAATCGTCATTACTTTGCGGTTTGTAAAAGTTTTCTCAAGAAACAGCCTATAATTCATAACATGCAAATTGCTTAAATTGGAATACATGTAAAATCACGAGGGACACGAGACGGTAGAATAAAGGTTGAGTGGCTTTTCTTTTCCTTCCTTTCAATCCACCTCACTTTTAATTAAATGACAGAACTGCCTAACTTTACCAATGCATTTTTTCTTCTGAAAGGAAAGGAAAAAAAAAAATAACTTTCAGATTTAAAACTGAAAAGCCCCAATTTAGACCAGAGCCAAGTTCAGGCCTGCAGCACCATGGCAAATACCCTCACAGGGGGGGAGTCACCGGCTTCTCAGACAGAAACTGACATAGATCGACAAGATACAACGGAGTCCACTTAAACTGAAATCTGCCAGAGCCAGACTGCCCGATTTTCATTGGTTTTGACAGGTTTTCGATTTAGATAGGCTGCTCAATAAAAATTTCTAAAAATCTAAAATTACCACTGTTTTCGATAAATTAGATTCGGTCTAAGCTGACTCCTCTGTAGTATATGACACAAACTGGCATTACTAGGCACGGCAATGCTTGACTGCTTCATATGATATTGGACGATATACGATACAATGTGATATGTGGGTCATGATACACGGAGATCGGCGCTAGCAACTGCGTACAAAAACATACTTGTTCACAGCTATTGAGACTGGAAGCAGCAGATTCTTGATAAATAGAAACAAAATGAAGATTGTACTTGTGATCAAAACATAAACTGCATTCGTGAACAGGCTTCTGAACCAGTTGAGTCCAGCATCAGTCCTAAAGAACATCACAGACCTGATCTCGAGTGTTTGGCAAGGGTTCTACTTAACATTTGCTTTATCTATAACAATCAACGTCGAAGAAGATAATCTTTCCAAGGTCAGAAAAACGATATTACAAACAAATAAATTTTCCAGATATTATACTCCCTTAGGAAAATATTGACCAGTGGGCTTTAGTTGTTTTTTTTTTTACTGTAGAGGGTTTTACAGCGCTCGCAACTGCATCAGGTCATATGAACGCCAGGGCTTTAGTTCTGAATAAAGTCTGATAGGTGAAACAACAGTAGAATCAGCTGTGAACATTAACTCTTTATCTCCGAGGGGGGAACCCACTAAGCCGGGGCCCTTCTTTAGTGCTAAATCAAAAAATGACAAAAACGTCATTAAATGGGTCATCAAATCGAAACTAGCAAACCTATTCTGAGAGTTCTTCATCTATTGCCGAAAAGTAATTTGATGTCGTAAAGGAATGTGCCCGAGCCGCTGTCAGTGGCTCACTGACACAGGGGTTCCGATCGTGAGCCGCTGGGAGCGCTTTGCCGAAGATAAAGAGTTAACATATTTCAAGACATCCATCCCCTTCACTAAATGAGAGATGAACAATAAAAACATGTAGCAGCAGTCAATTGAACTCAAACATCCCAGAAAATTGTCTGCACTAGAAAACCCCCCAAAATCCCCTGATTCCCCTCAGTCTGTGGTTTGAGCTGGCCAAAGACAGGCACAAAGGTCGAATGTCGTTTATGATGATCCACGGACAAATGTAAAGTCAGAGGCGAGGGTTGATGTCATTTGTGCCTGACAGCATCACCGGCTCTTCAGCAGACGAACAAACTCTGGGGGGGGGGAAAAAAACAGTTTATGGTGATGAGTTGAGAGATATGTGAGGTATCGTGGTGAAATCAGGCGCTCGTTAAAATAACAAAATCAGAGAAACAGGCAGTTTTCTGCCAGTTTAGACATTTTTATTGAATTCTCATTTTTTGGCTCCACCCCTTTTATGTTCATATATAAACCTATTTCCATGTGACTTTTACTGAAAAACGTTGATTAAAGGCATAAATTATGTCATTTTTCAGTTTTCAAGGATTCCTTAGCTATTGAAGTTACCAAACTTTGGCCGCCATTTTCTCTCTAATTTCAAAATTGAAACCAGGCTACTTCCCCTCTTCTTTTTTCATTGAAAGCAAAACAAATATAGAAGCTTTCAGAGAGTAGCAATGACTCGACATGCCCAAAAATTGACCAGTGCCTGATTCCACTGAGCCGTGGCACATATGAAAAGGTTTAATCAATGCAGAGATCTAAAAGAGAAGTCTAGATTTAACAAAACCCATTTGATAAGGCATCATTCATCAATTTGAAATATAGTCAAAGAAATAGCATTTTTTCAAAAAACAAAGGCCAACTCAAACAAGGTGAAAGGTAAGAACAAAAAAAAGGAAAATTTGAATTTCATCAAATCGGGAAAATTATAATACTGAGGTAAATTCTTACCCGTTAAAAAGAAAAGAAAATTAAAGAAAAATTAACTTACAGAAGTATCAATTCGACGTAAGAACAATTGTAAGACACTAATTTTAAAATTGTCCGCCCACAGGAAATGCCCCCAAAAGCCAAAGTTCCCTTTAGACCTTCAGTGCTACTGACTGAAGTGTCTTTAGGCCATTCCCAAAGGGGGGATATTAACATGTTCATATACACAGTAGAATTGTAAATGGGCTAATTTATCAATGTCATGTTCATACTGTGCCAGAACAACATAGGGGGAACTGCTGCTTTTTCTTTCCTCATCCTTACTATCGTCATTTTCCTCTACTTCTTTTGTATGTTTGTCACTCTCTTGTGAACTGTTATTTCCGGGGTGCCTTGATAGTCAAAGCAGATTTTGTGCTGTTGAGGCTAGAGAGGTGAGCAGAGTAAGCCTGATTCCAAATTTGGACTTCTTCGTTGACACACACCCTTTGGTGCTCATAATATGACCTTATTCAGTTGAAAGAGGCGTAAAACCTTACTAAAACTAAAACTAAAGACCTTTACCATGGCTGACTTCGGTACTGCACACAGATCAGGAAGTTACAGTAGCTTGGACGGGTGTCATCACCATAAGTATGGTACCACCGAACAAAGAGATCATAGCATAAAATAAAATAAATAACTAAATAAAAGACATTAATATAGCGCTCAACGCCTATTAGAATACACAAGCTCTGAGTGCTTTACAATACAATACAACAGTAACATAAAATGTTGTCTTCTGACCAAAACAAAATCACTCCGAATATTCATCTCATTAATTTAAAAACAGAAAAGATTTCAGCTGACATTTGAATGAATCAAAGGATTTGATCTCTCTTAAATTAAAATACTTGGCAGTTACCTTTAAACTGAATCCTGCCATTACTGTCAATGTCTAGCTCCTCCAACAAGCCATTGAAGTCTTCGTCCGACAGTCTGTCGCCCATGTTGGTCAGCAAATGCCGCAGTTCGGTTGCCATGACAAATCCACTCCCTTCTTTGTCCACAGTCTTGAAAGCTTCTTCTAGCTGACGAGAATAATCTTTTGTCGGGAGAGAGCCGTGGATCTGTTTGAATTTTTTAAGGTCGACTTGTCCACGAGCTGGAGAAAAGAAAAGAGAAGGCAAGATTTTAAAACTTCACTATCCAGTCACATGAGAAATGATCTATGCTTTACAAAACTCAAACACATTTATAGCAATAAAACTTAACCCTATCCGATCCGTACGCCCTGGGGCCATTTTGTACCCCCGGGGTTGTATTCTTCACATTTTAGAATATTTCTAGCACGAAGATCTCTTTGAAACTTGCAGTATTTCTTTAAAAAATCATTTTGACAGACTGCTATGCAAAGCGTACGGATTGCATTAACGAGTAAATTTCCTCTTTGAAAGTGGTGGCACAGTGTTCCCCATGTCGTATGGCTATGATAGTAAAACACGACGTACGGATAGGGTTAAGTGGTGGCACAGAGTTCCCCATGTCGTATGGATACGATAGTAAAACACGACGTACGGATAGGGCAGCAAAACTCAAACACATATATAGCAATAAAACTTAAACACATAGCAATAAAACATTTACATCACATTAACATATGCTCAGTTCTGGCTTAAACTCTTCATCTCCGAAGGGGGTAAACCCACTACGCCAGGGCCCTTTTTCGGAACTTAATCTAAAAATGACAAAAATGTCACTAAACGGGTCATTAAATCCAAACAAGCCAACGTATTTTGATAGTTTTTAATCTAATGAATGAACTCCTGGTAAAAGAGATGTGTTTTCTGCGATGGCTGAATAGTAATTTGACTTCGAAGTCATCGTAAAGAAATGTGCCTGAGCCACTGCCAGCAACTCACCGGCACAAAGGTTCCGACCGCGAGCCGCAGGAGATAAAGAGTTAAGATTTTTGGTAGACAAGTAGACAAATAATACAGAGAGTGCACACAGCCAATCAAATTCATTTCACTGAGTAAGGGCCAGCCACATTTTTCTCCATGAAGGGGCAAAAGCTACCATTTTGTCAAAATGTCACCGAATTCCACTACATTTGTTTGGAACCCTCAAAATCAAATATGTTTGTTTTTTCAAGACATGAGTCACATTGGTCATATTGTACCAAAATGGTAGCGTTTGCTCTTCCATTGTGGAAATTCTACAAGGCTCCTACTGGCAGAGGAAAATGGGTATAAGATAGACATTAACATAACACATATATTTTTTTTTTCACTACGTTATGTGCATGATCATTATATGTCAGTTTCATCACATGCGTGTTCAATATGTGTGCGTGCTAAACTGTATATATATACAACAAAAATTTTAGAAACTGCTTACACTCCACTCCAACTTTCTTGAGGATGGCCTTGATGTCTGCGTCGGTGAGGATGTGACCCAGGGCTCGGATGGCCGAGGCTGCCTCGCTGACCAAGAGCTGACCGTCCCCGTCACTGTCGAAGAGCTCAAAGGCTTCCGTGACTTGGTCTCTTTGGTGGTGAGCCTGATGAGATCATTCAGATTTTGTTTATTTATTTATAATGTAATAATGGAAGTGGGAAGACATGGAATAACATCAAAAGGCTAGCCCAGGATAGAGAAAGGTGGAAAGTGTTTGTTCGTGGCCTATGTGCGGGTGAAAGGCAATGATGATGATTATTTGAAATTTTAAAAATGCCCCGTTAGATATAAATGGTCAATCCCAAAGGCCAAGAATTGGGCCATGTTAGAGGAATAAAGTAAAAAGGAAAGAAAAAGATACAATTGACATTGGTTCATAAAAGTCAAAGTAAATATCTTTGGTGCATTTAACCATTAGTAGTTTTTTTGTCTTTATCTATTATCTATTTGTGGTGGCCGAATGTTGCTATTCAAAAGGCTTTTTAATGGCTGCATCGATCGACATGCGGTTTTCGCCAAAAGATTCT
>NW_004798977.1:8693-10126 GCF_000002075.1 Aplysia californica | reverse complement strand
GCCAAAAGATTCTTTAAAATATTCTCCAGATCATGACTCCCTTCGTTTTTTCAATTTTGAGACAGTTTTGCAGCAAAAAGATAAATTTCTTTATTTCGCCGATCGCTTTTGTAGGCCGATGCTTCTGTCTCTGTAATTTTAGAAAATCTGCCAGGTTTGTTTATTTAAAGTCGTACTTCCATTCGATACTATCGCGCATTGTCGTGCAATACTGAGCACTATTTTAAGTGTGCGACCCGTATAGATCTAGCCTCATGTTTTCTTTTTTTTACCAATGACTTTCAGTTGTCAATGCACCGATCATTCCTTTCATCGAAAGGGGGCCCAGCTAGTTTCATTATAAAAGGCAAGGCTTTTTTTTTACTGTCACTCCCATCTCATGCTCATAGGTATATTGTATATAGCACTTTTTCTTGTTCACTTTTATTCGTTTTTCACGAATTGAATATATATGCATCCAAAATTATTATGAGCGTCAGCGATATTGATGTTTTAATTTGAATGATATTACACTTAATAATGTAGAAATATTACCCGCACATAGGTATGTGGTGGTTATTTATGGCTTAAAATTCTTGCATTTCTTGTTCTTCAGATTACTTAGCTACAAAGCAATATTTTATCAAAATGAAATGCCAAAGAATGGGTGATTTCTTAATGGCAACACAGTGTCCTTCCCAGGGGCGAAGGCTGACCTGTTTGACAGGGTAATCAAAGTGAAATGGGACCAGATATGGCCTGTAGATATCACACAAAAATCTTACTCGAGGCGGCGACTCTGAGTTGTGAATGAAAACAAATCCGGATTTCATATTGTATGTTCAACCGCCAAAATAATCGGGAAAGTATCTTATTAAATATCAGTTCCCACTAAAATTAAACTTAACTTTAGATGTGAATACATAAACACAAAGCAAAGAAGCAGAGATGTCAGTACTAGACAAAATGACCATTGTTTGCATACACAGTACAAGTATAGACTAGTTTCTAACCTTGTTATACTTAGAATCTATACACCTCAACCACATTGGCCTTGAGATGAGCATGAAGCTGGTACCAGGTTGTAAAATTACTAGATTCCAGTATTATAACTTTAAACTGGGCTCTAAAACTACGAAGTGACTATTTCTCCGAACGGTTTCCGTTCTCTGGATTTTTAGGTTATTTGCGAGATTTAGGCGTCATCTTTCATTCTGCCATTCTGCGAGGACTGGGAAGAAGTATTTTTTGCATCGAAGTCAATTTCTAGAGCTAGGGCTAAAGATTTTAAAATGTCTCAACAATATTCAGATACTTCAGTTGTGGTTGGGGCAACGTTCCCGGACTATATTTCATTTGAAAATGCCTTCAAAAGGTACTGCGAGAAGTCACCTCTAAAGCAAACATTAAAATCCTTCAAGACACTAAGTAATCAAAAATAAAATCCCTCCACC
>NW_004798977.1:7427-8593 GCF_000002075.1 Aplysia californica | reverse complement strand
CACCCGCCTCGTTCACACCTTATACACACACACACGCACACGCACACACACGCACACTCACTTACACACACACACGTGCGGGCGCACTGACCACTCCATTCGCAAATTATCAACAAGTCTCGAGAACGGAAACACCATTCGGTGAAATTGAGTTCAAGTTTATTTTCTTAAGCAATCGGAGAAATAGAGCTGGCCCTTAAACTATTCGTCCTCTCTCAGTAAAAATAACTTTGATAACCAACATGGCAAGAAGAATGATTCTGCCGAGTGATGTCGATGTGTCTCTTTTAAAAATGTTTTTAAAACAACGAAGTGTATACAGACCCGGTAACCTGGAACAAAGTCACGAAGTATACAGACCCGGTAGGGGAACTCTTTTGTGATTTCGGACCTAGATCTAGATCTAGATTTCCAGATCTACTCAAAGTACTTTTAGTTAGTTCAGCAGTGTAACATTATCAGGCCTCATCTCATCACGGTAAATCTAATTCTAAATCTGTCTAGATTCTAGATCTAGATATCTAAATCTTATTAGAGTTCTAGATCTAGATCTAGATCTAGATCTAGATCTAGAATCTAGATCTAGATCTAGAATCTAGACCTAGATATAGATCTAGAAACCTATTTATAATAATAAAAACAAAAGAGTGCAGACCAAAATTCAATTCGCCGACCTTCTCCAATTCCATCGCAAAATAAACTAAAACATGTTCACTAAAACCAGACGCTTCCCGATCTAAGACAATCTCAATTTTAGTTGAAGTTGGTTTAGTCAAAAGCCTTCTACTCAAAACAATAGCATACCATTTCTAGACTTGGTGACGAGATATGCCCCTCTCAGAAGCCTGAAGCAACGAAAGACTCAGGTGTGACAGAAACAGGAAACAGGTAGATTACCGGACAGGAGGGGCTGTCTTCAGGTAAACCAGGCCTGCGGGATGGGCGGGTCCGTGTTTTACCGTTTCCCACTTCCTGGGTCGGTCGTGACAAAAATATCGATCTGATTGTGGGACAAAAGGACAACTCCTGTATAACTTTAACATTGTACTTTTTCCTGAATAGCCTCCCCTCTCTCGGTGGCTGGCTTCTGTATAGATTGTGAACTGCATTATTATTATTATTATTATTATTATTATTATTATTATTATTATTATTATTATTATTAT
>NW_004798977.1:4633-6569 GCF_000002075.1 Aplysia californica | reverse complement strand
TCCTCAAGTATAGTGCAAAAATCATTTCCCTGTGTGTGTGTGTGTGTGTGTGTGTGTGTGTGTGTGTGTGTGTGCGTGTGTGAGTGTGTGTGTGTTACAAAGAGCCCCACCGTGTAACGTTTTCTTCCTCTTCGCCACGCTCACCTCATTTGAATAGATTAGACCACAGAGAATTAGATCTTATCTCTGTCTGTCCTAGACAATTGCTGTAACCAACCCACCCCACACCCATCCCCACAGTGATAACTTTACGGAGAAGTCAGTGTGTATTATAGTTAGCCCAACACAACGACACCAGAGCGCACACAGATGAATCGTACACCGGCTATCAATGGACTGATAAACAGCTAGAGTGAGAGGCGGGTTGTGAGAGGAGATAACTAACCATCGAGTCTTTGATGAGCCTATACACACGTATTGTGATGTGAATACTCGCGGCGTCTATACGTGTGTGTTGCCGAAAACTTCAAAGTGGGAAAAAAAACTTTCTGTGGATTCGCTTGTAGGCCTACTTGTTAAAGAAAATGGTATGTAAAACATTAATATGGGTCAAATATCTATTATGTATAGCTGTAGGCTATTATTTGGAAGATTTTGTTTTTGTTATCCTTGTTGTTATTGCTGTTGCCGTTGCTGTTGCCGTTGCTGTTGTTGTTAATGTAGACCAGCATCAAATTTCGTTCCTGGACTTGATTTGAACGGTACATAAAATATCTGTGAGGAATACAATTGCTTAAGGATAACTTTAATTCTAGCATATCAAGTAAATATTTTGATAATCAGGAAACCTAGTAGTGGCTCTCTTATGTAGCTATTTTTTAGCTTGCTTAACTCTCTCTCTCTCTCTCTCTCTCTCTCTCTCTCACACACACACACACACACACACACACACACACACACACACACACACACACACACACACATACACTCACTAACAAGTACACACACACACGCAGACATGAACACACATAAAGCCAAAACAATAATACTACCAAAAAAGCACAACTCATAGGAACACACCCAAACATGACAACAACAATTCCCTCCCTTCCTTCCCCACAAATTTACCATTAGCACCACGAGTAAGCTTGTCTCAGACAAAATTACACACAGAAACACAGGGGACTCTATGCAGTCGACAACATAGATAATAATTACAATCCGTATACCTATATAATAAATGATTAATATTATAGGTATACGGATTGTAATGATTATCTATTTTGTCGACAATACGCTTATTACTTGTTACTAGTTGTTACTGTATTTTCTAAAATTTGTTAATCAAGCTAAGTTGCTTTCTCTTTCAGTCTCAAAACCAGTTCTCCGAAGCTCAAATATCAGGTAAGCTGAACCTTGAAATCTGTTGTTGGTGAATATTGTAAGTGTTTATTGATGAGTCATATTATCACAATCTGTCCCATGTGTTACCGATCATCCAGCTATCTCGTTCTGTACTGAAGAGTTTCAGCTGGCTTAAGTGTACGTATTTTATTGTGATATATATACTCAAGGACCCATACACCTATAATTTTATAGCCTTTGGATACATCGATATTGCTGTTGGTTTGAGAGTAATACAGTAGAAATTACTGGAAATTGTGTTTGAGATAGCCATCCACTGTCGAGGAAAAACGCGGTTGTCTTAGACAAAACGAAAAGGGGGAATACAGGAAGTGGCTGTTTGTACGGATGGTTGTTTTATACATGTGTCCGTTAGAGCAAGTTCGACTCTATTTAGTTTTACATGTATCTCATTTTTGGCCGATTCCTATATTGTTAGCGAGCTCTTTGTCGTTGCACGCAGAACACGCCAGTGTCGACGGGACCGTTTAAACAATATCAATTTATCCAATTTCTAAAAACCCATTGATGATGATGACGATGATGATGATGATGATGATGATGATGATGATGATGATGATGATGATGATGA
>NW_004798977.1:0-1719 GCF_000002075.1 Aplysia californica | reverse complement strand
CCACCAGTGAGAGCTACTGGCTGAAGTGTCTTTTGGCCATTCCCAAAGGAGGGATATTGACATGTTCTTATGCACAGTAGAATTGTAAATGGGCTGATTTATCAATGTCATGCTCATACTGTGCCGAAACAACATAGGGGGAACTGCTGCTTTTTCTTTCCTCATCTTTACTATTGTCTTTTTCCTCTACTTATGTTTTATGTTTGTCACTCTCTTGTGATCTGCGGGGTGCCTTGATAGTCGAATCAGACTTTATGTTGTTGAGGCTCCAGGGCTGAACAGAGTATGCCTGATTCCCCGTTTGGTCTTCTCTGTTGACATCCACCCCTTGGCGCTCATATGACCTTAAGCAGTTACGAGCAACGTAGAAACTTTACTAAAAACAGACAAACTAAAACTCATTTCCATTGAGAGCTAATCAAAACACAATAAGAGGCTAACTACACTTTCATGCAACGGGGTTGGTTGGGGGGGGGGGGGTAGCTAAAATGGGCTACAAAAGCAACAAACAAAAACAAAAAGAAAAAAAAAGAAAAACCAACCACAAACAAATCGATCCAATCATTGCTGTCCATTTTCTCACTTTTGTTTTCTCCTAATGATAATGATAATGATAATGATAATGATAATAATAATAATAATAATAATAATAATAGATAGCATTTGTATAGCGCATATCCCCGCTCAACAGCAGGCGGGTACCCATTCCCATCTGGGTGAAGTGAGGAAAATTCGTGTAAAGTGCCTTTCCCAAGGACACAACGTCGGGCCCTTGACGGGATTCGAACCCACGACCTTACGGTTGCGAGTCCGAGAGCCTAACCACTAGAGGAAACGAAAGAGAACTTCAACAAAGCAAAGGCTGCTGAGCCATATAATTATAGGAACCGATTTCGCGGACTTCCGCGGACACTTTTTGGCCGAGTGAACTATCTTGTTATGTACCATCTTGGGTAAAACCAGAGACCAAGCAATGTGTACGAAGCAAGGTCCCTGGTAAAACACACAGAGGAGGGGAGGCAAATCAGAAATTGCTATTTTTCAATATTAAGCAGGTGAGGACTACCTCCCCTGTTTTACGTGATGGGTATTTATTATTCATTGACATGGTGCTCTGACAGATGTATTCATAATACACGTATTATTATATGAACCAGATTAGTTTAGAATCAAAGTGTGAGTGAGGTGAAGAAATGAAGAAACAAACAGGGACGGAGTTGCAGTCTTGGAGAAAAATATAACACATGAGTCAACGCTAATCATAACTAAAGTATATAATTACATGTATATGAAATTACATCTTTTGCCTCGTTGTTGTTGGCAACTTTGAGTTCTTAAAATCGTTTCTGTTTTGTTTTCTCCGCAGAGTTTGTCAAAATGATCACCAGTTAACTGCTAGCTTATCGGCCCTGAAGATGTTAACGGGAACTCCTTCCTTCCCCGAACTTCCTAGATAGAAATAATACATTGTGAACACAGAAGAGACTTTTTGTTGTGACTTGGCTTTGCTGCTCCTGTACTGTGTGTTCAAATAATGTGTTCACATCACGACAGTCTGATGCCCCATTAAAACTGTGCTCCAACAACTTATAGACCCTTACGTTACAACGAAAAAGGTAACATCTTCCGTGAGTGTCTTTGAGTGAGTTTGTTTTGCGTATGTGAGTGTGCTCACGAGAATGCATGTGTGTGTGTGTGTGTGTGTGTGTGTGTGTGTGT
>NW_004798976.1:44464-46041 GCF_000002075.1 Aplysia californica | reverse complement strand
CCTGTCCATAGCATTCGAAGCCTTCAGTTGAGAATACTCGATCGTCAGTCCATGTTTTAGGTGCCTCCAGTGTGTGAGACCATACTTGTTTGCAACGTTTTTTCCCCTCGCTAGGTAAAAAATGTTGTCTGCATGGCGACCCCATATTTATTGTAAAATAGTAGCCTGCAATCTAATGCAGAAAAGCATACTTAGATTAAATTTAACGAAATGTTCTTACTTCATACCGTAAAGCGTAACTGTCAAAAGCCAGGGCTTCTCTATTTCTAAAAGGAAATACAGCATCTGAGACAATTCTGTGGAAAGCAAAGAATTGAAATCGTTTGTTTTATTAGTAACGCTCTCGACGACTATTTCATAACAGAACGATTTCAATATGAGGATGAGTCATGCAGCTATTGTTTTCTTTATTTGCTTTTCTTCTATAGTCTCTTTGAATGGTGCTCGTTTTCTTGTTGGAGAATCTGAAGAAAAGTCTATTGAGAGAATACGTGTTGTCTATACCCTACAGGTATTTAAGTCAATGAATTTTTGCGTCTCCTGCGTTGTCTGTTTTATTTTGTTTTCTCGTCTTATCTAATAAAAACCAACTAATTGTTTAAAGGAAATACATGTTTGTAGTAAGTACGTTTCCTGTTTTCCTGTCCTTCTGTTTTCATAATTTCTCTCTGTTTGCATACCCAACTTTTTTTTTTTTTACCAGTCTGTCTTTCATGGACACGTGCATGTAACTGTATTGTTATTTTATTTTAATTTTTGCACTGAAAGTGTTCCTCTTTGCCCATGTGCCAATTTGCATTCAGAAAAACAAAACAAACACTTTTACTGTTAACAGACTGACGTTAAATCTTGACTCCCATTTTCGTCAGCCTGTTAATGTTCTTTTGATTGTCCACATTCTTATATGGCTTAGCACAGCTTCACGTCTTGACATAAGCTTAGGCTACACAGTAATATCTGTTTATGTATCCACAAGTTCATTTCGTAGAATCGCGTTATTGGTTACGCTTTGAAAACAGTTTCGGAACAACTGCCGCCTTGACAATATAATTATGACTGAGCTGTTTCTGTACGTAATGACATCAATACATTGACGTTAATACGAAGAAGAAGATAGGTGCCCATGATTCTCTTCAGTATTTCTCCATATGTATGCCGACGTCTCTGGCACTTGATGGGGATTATTTACCAATGTAAATCGATCTGCTGGCACCCTCTTGGGCAGAAAGACAGTGCAATTTTCTCGTAGTAAATGCTTCGGGATCAGCTGGCGCTTAGCCCTTGTATCAATGTGTCGTAAACAGGGTTCGTCGGTCAGGCAGGAGAAGTGGTTAAAACACTCACCTCATAAACTTGGGGCCATGGGTTCCTTACGTGAAATACGCTAGTGCTATTTTTAAGGTGATGTGGCTTCCTTACAACGTTTATGGCGCTTTACATAAATGCAAGTACAAATTCATATTACATGAACGACACTGTTAAAAATCTTTGCTCGTATACACACACCCATGTACACAAACACACACATACACGCGCACGCACACACACACACACACACACACACACACACACACACA
>NW_004798976.1:43115-44211 GCF_000002075.1 Aplysia californica | reverse complement strand
CCTTCCCCCCTTCCCCCTACACACACGTACACCTTTCCCACTTCCCCCTACACACACGTACACCTTTCCCACTTCCCCCTACACACACGTACACCTTTCCCACTTCCCATGGTCACTAAAAGGGAGGGGGAAACGCCAATAAATAAGGGCTGAAAATTACCCAGCCAGGCACAATTTTATTTCCAGCGTGTCATCAAGGGCAAAAGGGGAATGTATAGACCCGAATCTTACAACAATTGGTGAAAAACATAAAATGTTAATAACCATAGAGATGCAATTTATTGTATGATAACGTTATGAGTGTGACAGCCGGTAAACATAACAGAATAAGAACAAAGAAGAAAGAGAAAAACAGAGGAGAATGCTACAAAAGACAGTGTAGCAAAATGAAAATGGAGATTAGGAGACAGTAAGACAGATGGCTCAAAACTGAAGAGAAGGGACACGAAAGAGTAAACAGGAGATGGAAAACGAGAGATGGGAAAGATAAATAGGCCAAGGTTTCAGATAAGAGGTCATGAAAACTCATTGATAGATAGAAGAGAGCTTGGGAACTCCTGTTCGAGAGCCCATAGATACTCACGCGCAGAGCAAAGAACAAACAAACTCAAGGATAAAATATGAGTTTTCTAGTTTCTCTCGAAGCCGATACCCTGAAACCAATTGATCTCGGGCTACTAACTGACCGGCCGGTCCAGTTGTAAAGAACTTTCTACGACGATAACACTTCGCGCTCCCGTTCGGATAAGTTAGTACACGCCTCGTTCTTAGTGGTGAAATTTCACGTAAACGTTTCGTGCGAAGCGCAAGTGGAGATAGCTATAGTGGTGGTATTCCTCGAGTCTTTTCAAGTAGTTCGTTACCCTTCTTGAGTAAATCGTAGAGATTATGAGTGAGGTATTGTACGTGCTTCATTTGGATTGGATGAAACTTGTGATTGGCTGTTTTTCTTCTTCAAATGTTGGCGTGTTTTTTTTAAAAACAGTTCTGCATACAGGAGATTAGTCAGTTGTTTGTTCCGGGAAATATCATATTCCAGGGAATGATGACTTTTAGCAGACTCGTTTTTGAAATTATTTGTGAATTTATACCCCCC
>NW_004798976.1:39798-42072 GCF_000002075.1 Aplysia californica | reverse complement strand
TGTGTGTGTGTGTGTGCTTGTATGTAGGCACGATTCTCCGTTGTTACGTGGAGAACATAACGTGTCGTGAGATAGTAGAAATTGGATTGTTTTTGGGTCGATATCTCGGCACCGGTGCTTCTTTCGGCCATAAGTCGTAGGGTAGAGTTATTGAATGGCCGTCCGAGCCTGGAGTAAGCCTGGTGTGTCTTCACACGCAAGCCCACGCCACTCGTCACAAGTCTCTGGTGTTGCCGCTCGTCTGTCTTCCCTCTGTCTTTTTAACGTTCTTCCCCATATCATATTTCTCTCCCTTCTCCCACAAATCCTACAATCTACTCCTTCCCGTCTCATACCACTCTTCTTTTTGTTGTTCTTTGTTCTTGTTGTTGTTGTTGTTGTTCTTCTTCTTCTTCTTTCCACCCTCTTCCTCAGTTTCCACTCCTCCTCCTCCTCCCCGTCCTCCTCTTCCACATTCTCCTTGTCCTTCTTTTCCTCCTCCCTATTCTCCTTCTTCTCCTCTTTCTCTGACTAAAGCATCCATCCTTTTCCTTTTTTATAATGTCGGCCTTTAAATGAAAACTCACGCTGTATCGAACTTAAAGTATTTTCATTTCCTTTTCTTCTGTACTTTAAGATATCTTTCGGACTGCTGCTTACACTTTAGTTTCTTCCACTCTACCACTCACACTCCCACCCTCGCCCCTTGTGTTTTGAAAACGATCTGTTCTCTTGTCTTCTATTCATTCATTCAACGTATTTCTTCAGACGATCTCTATTATGGAATGTTCATTTCCTCATATCAACCTAAATGACAACAAGTATATCGATATATTTACGTACAAAACATCACCAGTAATGAGAGTTCAAAAGAGGGGATATTTTTTGCTGCAACCTTCAAAGAAAACAAACACAAAAGAAACCACTCACTAAGCAAGCAAAATTACTCAAGGAAAATAAGTGGTCCAAATGGGCACGTTGGGTGATCTCACTATTTATTGATTAGTGACATATATCGAATCTATCACGACACATCTTTTTATGATCGTGGGGTAAAAAGCGGAAAGGATGACGTACTGTGTCCTTTGTTCCCCAAACCAGGGACCAGATATCTTATTTGTGCTCTGCTTACATGGCGGAGTTTTGAGATCAGTAGAGAGTGGGAATAGAATGTTGGGGAAAATGTGAAAATATAACGATTGGCATATCTTCGGATTAGGTGCAGTAAAATATGGCTGCGTCTTAATATTATCAGACCATTTCCACCAGATAGGTGGGTGAGTGGCGAGCAGCCTGGTGTGGCCTGCTCCTTCTTTCCTCTCAAACGTATATCGCCATTATCTCTCCTTCTTCTTTTCTTCGTATGTTACTCTCTAATAATACCTCTATTCTTTGGCACTAACATGACCTAATGCGTTGCAATCGCCGTAAAACTCATACTAATTTAAAAATACAATTCATTAACAACAGCTAGACGTAATATGGTGTCTTTTATATTCTCGCTGTGATCTCAAAACGCAGCGGTTATATTAATTTTTTTAACCAATCAACAACTATTTATTTCTTTTGGTATCAGGCTCTGAAGAATACATCAATTCAAAGCGAATGAGCTATGCTTATTATCCCCGAAACCCGCTCCCTAGGAAGTACAATATGTGCGCGAAACGTTTTACAGGTGCCAGGCATGTTATCTGCTTGTCACGTAGCATGACACCCTGTACACAGAACGTACAGCCATTAGGATACATCTTTTCTAGCTTGTAACAAGAGCGAAATCGTGGAAACGTAGACGAAAAAATATGAAAAAGAAAAGCACAAACAACGAACACGGTGAGCATTGTAGCCTTCATGCTCTCCAATCGCCGACATCAGAAACCAATTTACTCACACGCTTTGTTGAGCAATTGATAAGGTACTTGTCGGGGCCTTTATCAATAGAAAGAAAAACCACGAGCGGTAGAACTTCCTGGGTAAATATATTATATATTCACTTTCAAAGTGTGTGCTTTTGTCCATTTTTTTCTTTGTCTGTTCGTTATTTTGCTTACTCAACTTCCTTGTCTCTTTGTCGCTGCTCACAAAGATACATTGTCTCTCCTCACTCTCGTTATCTTTGACTATTTCTGTACTCTTTGCTCCAACCTATTTGTATTTGTTCTCTGTCTCTTTCATTCTCTCTCTCTCTCTCTCTCTCTTTCTCTCTCTCTCTCTCTCTCTCTCTTTCTTTCTGTCTCTCTGTCGCTCTCTGTCTGTCTGTCTGTCTCTCTCCCTCTCTCCCTCCTCCGTTCCCCCCTC
>NW_004798976.1:36174-37612 GCF_000002075.1 Aplysia californica | reverse complement strand
AGGAGGAGTAGGGAGGAGAAGAAGGGAGACGAGAGAAAGGTAGAGGGAGTGAGAGAGAAGTGAGAGTGAGAGGGGAAAATGATAGAGAGTGAGAGAAAAACACAGAGAGAGGGAGAATGTGAGGGTAAAAGAGAAGAGAAGAGAAGAGGAGAGAGAGAGAGAGAGAGAGAGAGAGAGAGAGAGAGAGAGAGAGAGAGAGAGAGGGAATTGGAGTTGTGGGCGGGGGAAGGGTTAAGCTTAAGGCAAAAAGAAGGAGATTGATCAAGGAGGATTATGGGGCACTTGATTGTGCGATCGAAATAATCAATAGAGTTTTTAAAGGGAGACGTGAAATGGCGGCATACCGAGCTCAAAGCAGAACCTTTTCAAAAGATTTACGTCCCGTCGCTTGCGTCACAATTTATCTTATCTAGGTCCTGCTTTTTCTTTTTGCCCCTCCCCCCCTCCCCCAAACTTGCTAGCTTCCCCGCTCTGACCGAGTGGATGGTGATGGTAATAGGAGGTGGGGGGAGGGGTTGGGGGTTGGGGTCGTATTACTGCTCACAACTGAGATACACAACCTTTCTCTGTGAGAGTTTTCTCACGTGAATGTCCTTTCTCAGATGTTCTTGACAACAGTCTTTCTTACTGTACCTTTCAAATGTAAGTCTGCTCTTACATGCACATGCACATGCACGTATACACACATGTACACACACACATACACACACACATACACACACACACACACACACGCACACACACACATACACACACATACACATACACATACACACACACACTCACCAACACACACACACTTACACATACACACACACACACACACACACACACACACACACACACACACACATACACACACTCGCAAACACAGACGTACACACAGAGTTTCATGCCTGATAGTACAATGGCCGAGAAATCAAGGACAAAACAATGTAATTCGAAGCTACCAGCCAAATCTGGAGAGATCAGAGAAAATAAATTCCTATATAAATCTGGAGCTCATTCCATTCTTTTTTTATGGTATGAATTATGAACGCTCTGCTTAGTTAATCAGCAGCGCATTAGAACATTAATCCCCCGGATTGTTTCCACGCTTAGCTTCGTGTTAGGACAAAAACGTTCTCCCTGATGGGTTGTCTGTGCACACTTTGTTCGCTCGTATTGAATTGCTTTTTATCTGATCTTGCTCTGCTTACTCAGCGCATCTGTCTTACGCTGACTGCGGACAATAGGGGACTGCCCATTTGTTGATTGGATATCTGTTTGTATAAGAGGATTAGGGCCCAAAGAAGAACATGCAATCAGTTTTTCTTTGAGGGGTGGGGTGTGGGGTGGGGGTGGGGGTAGGGGGTAGGTCTTTTGTTGTTGTTTTTTAGGGGGTGGGGTGGACAGTTAGCAATTCAGGGAGTTAGTAATAGAAAAAGGGAAATAAGGA
>NW_004798976.1:29600-35198 GCF_000002075.1 Aplysia californica | reverse complement strand
AAGCATAGCAATGATAACATGCTGACACTTGTTATACGTAACTTACAAACACTCGTTGTCAAATCAGGACACCAAACACCCCCCCAAAAAACAAAACAAATAACAACAACCTTCTAGCCAAAAAAAACAACAACCAACCAACCAAACAAACAAACAAACAAACAAACAAAAACAAAACAAACAAATAAACAAACAATCAAACAAACAAACAATTACAAACAAAACTGAATAAACCCTAAAAAATCAAGATGACAGGTTATCTTGAAGCGTCAAGATGCAAGAGCAGGATAGTTTCCTAAAGAAAAAAAGTCTACGTTGATATGACGACGTTGTTTATCCTTCCACATGACACTGTCTTGTCTTGTCTTGTCTCGGGTGTGTCATCTCTGCCTACAAGGTAGATCTGTTGAACAACAGCT
Organism: Aplysia californica; assembly: GCF_000002075.1. NCBI lineage: Eukaryota > Metazoa > Mollusca > Gastropoda > Aplysiida > Aplysiidae > Aplysia > Aplysia californica. The sequence goes on along the minus strand of NW_004798976.1, from coordinate 34,779 downwards.
CACATATAGATCTATACGAAAAAGAAATCTCGTAGTGGCGAGTTGAAAAGTAAAAAACTCTAAACCTTCATGGTATATAGGTTTACGACCAGTGTCTCTATCAGGAATTCTTTCTTACGGCCACATTCTGAGTAGGGGTTTCAGTTTATGGCGTATGCACATAAGTAAATTGCTTGAATTAAGGTAACCTGATATATTCGGCTGGTATTGCACAAACTGGCATGCTGAGCTGTAATCATGATATATCCCATATATCTTTCTAGATACCCGTTTCACCATAAATATTTCTGTTGTTTTGGCGTCCTGAAATTGCCTTCCGTGTGTGAGTCTATGGCCATACTTGTGTGGCATAGTAGGTTTCATTGTTGGTTAGTTCAGGCCTCGATTTACTTTTTGCTTTTTTGTGTTTACTTCTATCGTGTAGAGCATTTTTACTTGAGCTGATCGCAGTAGACTAGGACTTCGATCTAACACTTTGAAATCTTCCCGCTAAATGTCCTGTCAGTCCAGTGCTTTGAATAGGGACTAATGCTCTGCTATCAAAATGACCTCCATTATATCTAGTGAGGCGTTGTACGTCAACAGTATCATTTCCAGAAAATGTTATAGCGTCTGCGCGTCTAACGTTTTGCAGCTTATGATTTGTTTCCCTCTTGGAGGTCATTTGATTGTCCTTCTTGGCACAGCTTTGGTTCGTTAAGTCCTAATACGGGGTGCCCACTACGGATGGGATCGGCCGATCGGGCCGATCGCCCGACTCGATCGCTTAAAAAACAAACGTTTGTTTTAAGTTTCAGGCGATCGAGTCGGGCGATCGGCCCGATCCAGCGTAGTGGGCATCCCGTTTAGGTTTACTTCTTGATTATTTTTTTCACTTCTGCTGTGTAGTTAAATTTTTCCATCGAGCTGATCGCAGTAAACTCGGACCTCTATATACCAGACTAAAACATGAGACTTAAATGTTTCCTCTAAATTTCCGGTCAGTCTAGTGCTTTGAATAGGGACCAATGCTTTGCAATCAAAATGACCTCCAGTAAATCTAATGAAGCGTTAAACGTCAACAGCGTTTTTCAAGAAATGTTATTGCGTCTGTGCGTCTAACGTTTTGCAGCCTTCTAAGTTTTTGGTTATCTTAGAGAGCATTTTGTTGCCCATGTTAGCACAGTTCTGGGTTCATGTTCATCTCTTACCACTCTTCTCTTGTACCACGCTTCAAGTTCAAGGGTATTTGTCCGTTCTCCCAATGTCACAGTTTATGTCTGGGTCTGTTCTTGATACATTGAGAAGGAGAAAACGTAACTATTCACCTTTCATAATTGAAGATCCAGAGATGCTCGCATTTGAACACTTCCGGGCGAACTTCAAAATAATGCTGTTTAAGCTTGTTCGCGCATCACCTTTTCCTATCATTTCTTTAATTTAGTAGGAAAGGATTGTGACCAATTATAACTTTTTCTAATGAACTCTAAACATTTTTATGAATTAAGAATTTGGGTTTCTGTCAAATAAGAAGGCCTACTACTTTTCTAAATTGTGTTGATCCACAGTCTGCCACAGGACGATGAATTATGGATCTAGAAGGGGTATATCCCACCAAATCATTTCTGGACTTCCAACGCCTTTTGCTTATATAAATGTGTTAACTTGCTTCGGAGAGGAGGCTGAGTTACTGAGAAAGGAAGGGGGGGGGGGGTTGTTAAGTTAGGGTGAGGGCGGTTGGGCTGCCTTTGAAGCGGAAAGTTCACGTGACCAAAGAAACCAGAATAAAAAAAACCCCAGCAAATAAGACTAAGAGACATGAAATGCCAAGTTGGATGTTAGTTGAGAGAGGGGATTGGGGTGGGCTTTGCAAGGAGAGGGGCTGAGGTGAAGGGAAATTGAGAGTGTGGCTAATTTTGAAATGTCTCAGGGGAGACTTTGGTGGTGCTGGTGACAGTAGTGAGGCACAGTGGCGAGTTTGCCATCGAATTATGTAACTATGTAGCCCCAGGGAATTTCTGAGGATTTGTGTTGAGACGACGCAGTCGTTTTTTAGGCTAGCCAGACTTCAGACACCAGTGCAGCATTCCAAGCTTTCGGGATATTATTTCTTTGTTCCGAGGTTTTTGTGTTTTTGCCAAGGCTTGTTTTTCTTCTGGGACCTTTATATTCGCTTCTGTTACTTGCTTTGAACTAGTTGAGTCTTTTGATGCTCTGCACCGGTTTAATTGAGAAGGAGAAGAATAGACATTTCACAATATGCAGGTGCATTAAGTGTTATCTACAATGGGAGGAAAACGTGGAAAGTTACTAGTGATGATATGGTTGTTACAGTTGACTAAAGGTATACATGATGATATAGATTATGTGTGAGCTAATTTTTGTTGAAGGACACCTCAGTATGTGCTTTGCCACAGGAGGCCCGACCCCTTTCCTGGGATGTGTGTCAATTTCTGGACATTCCAAAACACTCTGTGGTGTATATTGACCACAAGGCGCACACTGTGATATGTGGAGACGATCTTGCCTTAATCCCCCCTTGAATGTGACAGGTTATGGATAGCTTTTTTCACAATGAATGCATCATCAGAGTGCAGTTAAAAATCGGTTGGAAGGAAACCCCGAATGTGGTAATACCGCTTTAGATATTCGCAAATTCATTTTTAACGGATGTTTTAAAAAAAAAGTATGATAGCCTTGTTATACCAGAGAGTTATACTCATGAACCATTGCTCATGAGGGATGCGGCTCGTGGAAACCTTTAATGAGCTGCCTCGGGGTGATTGTGCTCGATCAGACGATAGCCGTATCGCTCTATTAAAAAATCTTAATAATGTGAGATACGCAAAACATCATTAGATATTGTAATATAGTTTTTTTTCCAATAACAAAAGAAGTTGTAGAGATAATAAGGATTTATACTTTTTCAAAGCAAAACGTGGGAAGACGTCTTCAAACGATAATGAATTGGCATCGTTTGTGAAGAAATGCCTTTGATAAAGAGCCTGTTAAGAGTATTATTGGGTTTTGGAATGGTTCGATAATACCAACAACAGCATTGATAATAACAATGATAATAATAACATGTTATTATTATTATTATTATTATTATTATTATTATTATTATTATTATTATTATTATTATTATTATTATTATCAGAAACAGAAAAAGAAGAAGAAAAAGAAGAAGAAGAAGAAGAAGAAGAAGAAGAAGAAGAAGAAGAAGAAGAAGAAGAAGAAGAAGAAGAAGAAGAAGAAGAAGAAGAAGAAGAAGAAGAAGAAGAAGAAGAAGAAGAAGAAGAAGAAGAAGAAGAAGAAGAAGAAGAAATACATGTTATAGCATGACAAGAAAATCCCCTTAGAACGCATCCTTCAGTCCATACTATTTACTGAGTTTAGAACAACCGTTGGTGATATCAGAGTGAAACACACCGATACCTTCTGACTTTGTCTATGTTCAGCTGGTTGTCCGGCAGCCTGTTTCCTAATCTATACATGTGGCTTTAACCGTACGTCGTGTTTTACTATCGTATCCATACGACGTTGGGAACTCTGTGCAACCACTTCCAAAAAAGAAATTAATTTACTCGTAATCCGATCCGTGCACTTTGCATAGCAGTGAGTCAACATGATTTTTTGAAAAGTACTGAAAGTTTCAAGGAGGTCTTCGTACTAGAAATATTCTAAAATGTGAAGAATACAACCCCGCGGTACAAAATGACCCAGGGTGTACGGATAGGGTTAACTTTACCTGTATTGATACCTGTACCTCTGTTTGCACCTAGAGCCGCAGGTCTATTTTTATCTTTAGCTGAAATTTTATCTATACCTTAATCTGCTATCCAAACCTCTATTAGTATGTCTATGCTTACCTCTATCTGTACTTTTATCGTTATACTGTTTATCTGTTCTTCTATCCAAATCTCTTGCCGCAAATCTATCATTAATTCAATTCTCTTTCTGTCCGCTATTAAATTTTTCTTCTACCTGTACCCGTGGTTTTACCTCGACCAGTACTACTCAGTCTATAGTTCCATCTGTAGCTATGTCTGTGCATTCGTCTATATTTCTGTACCCATGTCCTCTGACTGTACATGCAGCTTCACCTCTACCTGTATCTCTGTCTGTGCCGTTGTCTATACCTCTATGGGCACCTTTATTAATACCTATTTCTCTGTGTCTCTGTCTGTCAGCTCCATCGGCGATGAATGTTAAATTCGTAGGTCCGGCATCTTAAATGACTTTACAATGCTGAAAGGGGCCTTTTACCTGTACAATTTTGTATGTTTCAGTCTGTGTACAGTGATCTCTGCTTCTGGCCAGCGTTTCTTCTTGCTGTACCTTATCTCTGCCTGTACCTCGATCTGCATCTAAGGACTTTTCTCTGTGTTTTCGTGTTTACCCTTATCCCTGCCTCTATCTAGTTTGCTATGAATCTCTGTCGTATTTTATCTCTACCTCTATCTAGTTTGCTATTTGAATCTCTGTCTCTACCTTTAGCTAGACATCTATGTGTGTCTGTCTGCATCATAATTTTATTAATGCGCCCCTTGCTAGCGTTTTCCTCTAGCTTAGCCTCTATCTTTCCCCATACCCGTGACTCTCTCTCTTTGTCTCGATGTTGCCTCTATTTGCACCTTTGACTATACCCTCGTCTGATATAAGCGACAGTACCAGAGAAAAGAGCGGGTGAGATAGTGCTGAAATTTTCATGACAATGGACACAAGTAAGGAAACGTAAAATAAAAGCCAACAAGTAAAAATAACATAGTTACATTGACGCAGTCATTTCCCGAATGAATAAATAAATAATCTTCACGCTCACGGTTGTGTCATTTCCGCGTCAGCCCTGAGCTCTTGGGCTGTGTGTGGCGAGCGTAGACTCCCCGGGGGCTCTCATTATTGTCAGCTGATACAATTTGGGATGGACAGAACACGAAAGAATTATCCATGGTACATTTTACAGTGTTTGTATACCCTGAGTACATATTGATACCCTTGAATTCGCAATTTCGGCTAAAACGTCGCGAGACGCCAGCTCGCCTTGATTAAAAGAAACGTAGTGATAGGGAACACTTCAGTATTTTGGTATTGACATAATAGGGTTAAGTGGTGCTATTCAGACGAAACCATCGACCGTAATTGCGCCATTTCCAGCAAGCAAGCGTTTGACAAACATTCTGAAAAAAAGGCAGCCGCC
>NW_004798976.1:28060-29500 GCF_000002075.1 Aplysia californica | reverse complement strand
TTTCTCTCTCTCTCTCTCTCTCTCGCTCTCTCTCTCTCTCTCTCACTGTCTCTCTCTGTCTCTCTCTGTCTCTCTCTCTCAGGATCAGTGCTTCCTCGAAAGTCCACAGCCAAATGTTCTGGGTGGTAGCGCGCAACTAGAGAACCCTATCGTCGACACTTTGACAGTGCTCAGTTTGACAAATACCGCGTGTCAAACAAATCTATATGCAATGATTTGCAATTTACCAAGTCCAAAACCCCAAGCGATTTTATTGATGTCTTTGTCGGACTTATTATAAAGTACTACACCAAGAAATGAATACGAATACGGCTGCAAGGGACAAAGATAATGCAAAATAACATTCTTCGTGGGAAAAACATTTCATAATACTTAATTGACGCAGTGTAGGTTAACTTTGACTTTCTCTTTAGGATTAGAGGTTTGGGGGGGGGGGGGGACGAGAGAAATATGTTAAAGTGCAAAGCCTCAGTGAAGTTTATCACATTCATTGGAAGGAGCAAAGAGTGACGTGAACGATTCTTAGAGTAGGATTTAATCACTCAACCGTGCTTAAAACAAAAACAGTGTGCCGAATGCCAAATAATACCTATATTTTTTTCCCCTCTGCTAAACGTATTACTATGAAATTGGCAACAGGTCAAGGTTAATAACGCCCTACTATTGTACACGTCATGGTCCTGGGTAGTATTGACTCGTTTCTGCTATTTGGATGTTTCGAGAATTTTCAAGAAGCTCCCATTAGGGCAAGGTCCATTCGGGGGTGAATGTCATAGTTGGAAATCCCATTACCTTGTAATACTGAAAGAGGCGTTAAATCCATACTCCAACCGCATTTTATTATGAACGATTTGTGCTCATGTTCATTTGAATCTTAATTTGTTCTACGACACACATCCAGGGTCTCCATACTCTCCGTGGGTCCACTTTTGGGTCACCGAGACGTCATTCGTGTTAAACGCTTTAAATTCATCTAAGAATAACATTACAATAAAGTTTATTCCCCCCCCCCGAGAGTTGATTTTCAAGGCATTCTTGGGGCCTATTTTAAACCTTGAGCTGTAAGCGTAGCCCCGCGTGCACCCACAGAGCTTTCGGTGCATGTCACGTGACCTTTCCGATGGTTATGTCCAACACTTTCAATTGACGGAACTTCTCAAAACCGTGGCCAAACTCGTATCATTTTAGGGGTTCCACACCAGGACGGCTGGGTTAACGAATGGCCTGAAGGGGCGAAAACGCCCATAACTATGGACTGAGATATGATGTAAACGGATCGATATAGCCACACTGCGGAATGTTACTACTTTCTGAGAACAAGTGGGGGAAAAAAGAAACAAAGTGAGGGACGGAGAGGGTAAAATCTATGGTCACGAAGAAGAAGAAGAAGAAGAAGAAGATGAAGATGAAGATGAAGATGAAGAAGAAGAAGAAGAAGAA
>NW_004798976.1:23348-26761 GCF_000002075.1 Aplysia californica | reverse complement strand
ACAGACAGACAGACAGACAGACAGACAGACAGACAGACAGACAGACAGACAGACAAATTGAGAGAGACAAAGGGATGGGGAGCGAGAGAGATGGGGAGAGAGAGAAAGAAAGAGAAAGAGAGAGAAAGAGAGGGGGGAGAGAGAAAAAGCAGAGAAGAGAAGAAAGAAGTGAGAGAGAAGAGTTACAGGAATAACTAAAAGAAGAAGAAAAAAAAAGGATCAGATAAAGGCTAGAGGCTGAGAGAACCAGAGAAAATGTACAGGTCTTGCCAACCGGAAAAACGCTATAATTTAGCCTGAAATAGTAAATCTTCTATATCCCTTACAGTTATTTCAAACAGCTATTTCCACGGCCGACTCCTCCCCCTCCTCGCTCCTGTTTTGTCTGGAGGTATTCCCCGCTGGCTGCTTTAGTGTAAGATTGCGGAATCATCGCTGTTTTGGTATTGAAGAAAAATATCAAGCAGTAAATGGACGAAGTTTGGGGTTATTTTCGGAGTCCTCGATGGAATAGGGTGAACGTAGTTAGGTTCCACAAAAATCAATGCATTCTATTAATTCGCTATCCTTTTGATCGAGCCTCTCAGTTGATCTGCTAGCCTTAGAGGCTGAGGGGCAACTATTATAACTTTGCGTCGTGCTTAGCTCATAATTGTGTTAATTGCTCTCTGGTCGAGCGGAGCATTCAGGGTTTAGAGAAAAAACATGTCACTTTCCGAGCAGGTAGCGTTATGGATCTTCTTCTGAAAGTGGAGAGAGAAAAAAAAAGATTGTTCTTTGTCGTCCTCGTGTGTCCCCCGCCATGGGAGGTTCTCACAATTCTCACACACGACTTCATAACCATTTGCCAGGCTTAACTCAGGATGACGACATGGCCATTTTCTTACGCCATTGCGCAGTGATTACTCAACCCGTGTGATTCGTCTTTAAGCCTGTTTTTTCTTCTTTTTTTTTCTTTTTAAAAAAAAATGAGGACTGTGTTTTACTAGTAGTGTAGTTTCTACATTCATATTATTTGGTGATGAGTTTGTAGTGCTGCAACTATTTCATTGTGAAAAGGAATTCTTTTTGGAAGGATGGGGTGACGTTAGAAAGTGATCTTGTGAGACAGAGAGAGAGAGAGGACTTATAGTTTCGTTGTTACCTCTTTTATCTTAAATCTGTTTGCTTTGAAATTGGTGTTCTCTTATATTTACTTAGATGTGTAATTGGAAAGTGAGTTCCCCTATTTAGTATTAATTTTGGTCTTATTTCCGTCGTCTGACTCGAAATTCTGTTCGGAAAAGCATGTTTTTGTTTTTTTCAGCGTAGCAAGATATTATACATGGAGTAAACATTTGATTAAGTTTGAAACCCCCAAAAATAACACGTCTCAAGATGAAGTTCATTTTTAGAATTCAAAATTAAAGTTAAAGACCTGGAAAAGTCCGAGATAAGGAATTAGTTGTTTTCATTGGAAACGAGTATACTTGAGTCAGCGTGTTGTGATCACTGCAGTCTTGATGTGTGTTGTTACCGAACTGGCGAGTCGTAAAATGCTTTATTATGTAAGCGAGAATGATTTCCTGAATACTCTAATTTTAAATGACACTGCCATACGGTAGACCGTATGTTAAGCATACTTAATCTTCATTACATGAATGCTCCACGTCTCCCACCCTTCCCCCTCCCCCAAGACCTCGGTCCTGATAATCCTACCCACCATGCATATAACGTAGATATGGAGGACTTACTTACAACCATAGACTTGAATTGGTCACTTTTAAACACAAGAAGGCTATCCCCAAAAATGGTGTTTTGAGAAAATTGAAGGTAAAGTTTTTGCCCTTTGTTCAGTTTCTTTAAAAGACAAGGAAAGTTTTCTCTATAGACAAACTAATATACACACCAATGAAACCACACTTCTCCTTTTGGTAGGGCAATGCCCACTTCTGGTGTAGGTCAAGATTTCTGGAATATAGATGTCCTTTATATATTATCCAATTATAATATTATCCTGGACCGGGCACTGTATGGCCACCGCTCTCTGTTCTCTATAAAAATTTGTCTGCGAAGCGCGCTCACCATAGGCGCCCAATTGAAGGGCAAAACACGAGTCTCGCTATAGTCAAGTGCATGTGGCACCCCCACCCCCCACACACACACCTCCAAGAAACCCTTCATTTGGCTACACATTGAGCCAAATTACTGGGTGTAGGGTATTATGTTATTATTATACAAGTCTATATTTGAAACACCCAATGGTACTGTTTGTGAATACGTTTTGCTGATTGTATTTTAGTAAGATCACAGGCTTGCATTACAAAATCCAAGACTGTGCATTCTGACGTAATTCCGGTTCACCATGGGGCGCCCAATTTGACTCTGTTTGTAACCACATAAAGAGGAAGGAGGGGAAAGGTTACATGCGTACTCAATTATAGCGAGACTGGTGTTTAGCTCTTTAACTGGGCCACCATGGAGCGCACAAGCGCAGCGAAGTTTTATAGAGAGCAGAGAGTGGCGGGAGCTGTCGTGGCCTAGAGGTTATGGTCAAATTCTAAAGTCCCGGGTTCGAATCCGGGTAGCGACCGGAACATTTTCTTCTCTAAAATTGTCTCCTTTCACCTCCTTCCCTGCTGTCTAGCAATATTCTGTTGTCTGCTTTCGTCTCCACTTTGTGCCCCCACCCCCTCACCTCATTTGCCCACTCCTCTGGGCTCCTGACTCTTTCTACAGCCTTTCTACTGGTACTCCTTGGCTCCTTACTGCTGTCTTTCAGTCACACCCCAGATCTTCTGGTAGGAAAGATCTACACCTAGCCTTCTCGGACAAGGGCGAAAGATCTCAGAGGTCCCGAGAGCAAGTTGCGCACGTTAAAGATTCTTTGGTGGTCTAAAATAGATAAGAGTAGGCTTCGGCTGCCACCCGGGCCAAATTCCAAATTTCCTACCAACTGAAAAATGCTCATATGACCTTATGCAGTTGCTAGCGCCGTAAAAGACTTACAAAAAAAGAAAGAAAGAAAGTGGCAGTCATGACAGCGCCCGGTCTATGATATTATTCAAGCCTCTGGGTAGATGTAGAAAGTATTATGGAAAGCATTTTTGTAATTTTTGTTCTTCGACATTTGATCTGAATTCCTCCTTATTGCCTTTCTTATCTTAAATATGTATTCCATGAGCGTCAAATAACAGGCCGACTTATCCATTAAGAAAGTAAGAGCCGGGGAACAACCCAGCGAGTGTGGTGAAAAGGCACACAGAACTTTGTGCACTAAATAAACCAGTTAATCGGATTATATGGAGGTTTTTGTGTCAAACCGGATGGGATAATGAGTTTGTGTTCACTTCCTGAGAGGGAGGAGACAATAAGTGAGAGAAAGAGAGAGAGAGAGAGAGAGAGAGAGAGAGAGAGAGAGAGAGAGAGAGAGA
>NW_004798976.1:20584-23020 GCF_000002075.1 Aplysia californica | reverse complement strand
GTTCTCTAATGCTTCTTTCCGCATTGTGTGTCCGAAAAAATTTGCCTGTCGTTTTCTTATATTCGTGATAAATTGTTTTCTATTGGGGGAAAATATGGAACAGAAAAGACAGCAAGAGAAACAGAAAGCAGGAAAAGATGGGTGATTCTATCTCTTTTCTTTCTCTTCTTCGCGTTAGCTTTTTTCTCTTACCCGACGGTCCAACTTAATAGTTTAGTCTTCGAAACACAGAATTCTAACATTTGAAATTATACCTTTATTTAATTGAAGCTGTATGACATGTTTTCTATGAGGTTATTTTGGTATTATCGCAGGCAAATTCGACATAACTGTCATCATTATTGATTTGTCCCACAGATTCTGTGCGCGTTGAACATATTATTTTACCCTCTCGATATTCCAAACTTCATCGATCCCAAGAAGGGAATGTTTTACTTTTAACTTTGCAGAAAGATTTTGATGTAAATACTAGTTACAAGTTTTGCTTTGACGCCCCCCCCCCAAAAAAAAAAACAAAAAAACCCCAAAAAAACCCACACCAAAAAACCAAAAACAAAACTCAATCGATCCCAGAGAGTTCCTAAGGGTTTTTTTCTTTCTCTTTCTTTCCTTTTTTTTTTTTTTTTTCCCCCTTAAACTTTATCATGATGACAGATTTGTCCGTCCATTAGGTTGTTGTCTCTAATTTAGTGGTTTGGCTCCCAGACACGTAAACGTGAGATTGCAGTTTCGGGGGTTCGAGGCTCAGGTAGGTTGGGCGTTGTGTCATTGAGAAAGGCTCTTTACAGGAATCGTATCATTTGGCCCGGTCCTATCGGAGATACGTGTATATGTTAGATTCAGAGGTCCCACCTCTTGAAAAACCTTACAGAGTTGCAAGGGTTTTTAAGCCTATACATTTTTGTACATCCTCCCTTCCGATCAAAGTTCCATTAGAGGGGAGACCTGTTCTTGAGTAAGGGTTCACGTATCGTACTCAATTGCAGTTTGGCATTTTTTGTAAGGGTGTGGTTTCTAATTATCTGACCACTGCTTCACAGCACACCCCGGCCACCCCTTCCTTTAAAAAAAAAAACCAAACCAAGGCTGTCTGAAGCCAGGTACAATGCACCTGTGTGTCCCAAAATTCGCCTGACTACAGTGCTCTATATTACCTAAGTTGTGAAAACAATGAAGAATGTGTTCCCAACAACTCAGGGGTGGGTTTTTTAAAGGACAATGCAGTCTGGTATATCTCGTAAACAAACGCACAGCAGAGCATCCTGGTGATTTTTTAGACATCCTGTACAGTCATTTAGAATTTGTAGAGGTTTAGAGATATAGAATAAACGAGCAAATAAGTCCACTGAATCCGATAAACATCAGGCAAAAGTATCGGGCACTATGTTCACGTTCGTGTCCTTTAGTGTGCTGTTGGGGATGCAAACTCTGAACATCAAAATCAAATGTCCTTTTTTTATTCCCGTGGGGAAATTTGATTTACAACAGCAATCCCGCACAGCTAAACAGATACAAGGATACAATAACACATTATTGTTACTCAATCTGCACGTTGATACACATAGCCAACATGGTATTGCTAGTGGCCACTGTATAGCCCCGAGTTTCTTAGCTAAGGTTTACGTGCTTAGCTGAAGTACAAACCCCAGGACAACCCGCCCAATCGCCGTGTTATGGACAGGTGCTTGACATCATCGTGAGCCTGAGTTCTCTAACTCCCCGGCCACTGGAGCCCCCAAATGTGCTTTTGTGAACAGTGGTTGCTCATTGTTTGCAATTGTAGGTCTTTTATTACGAGTCTTTCCTTATTCCGATACATTTCTAGTACTGAGAAACTTCACAGGGCTAATTAAGAACAAGGTCATCGTATATCAGAGAATTTTATGTAAATACCTGACAAAGAACCTTTGATAATACGCTCCTTTTAAAAAAAAATTACTAGAGAACCGTACGGGATGTTAGAAAGGTAATCTCTTCAAATATATATCTGACGAATTTTTCCTATTATAAAGTGATTTAAAGAGACAATTTCTTGTCTGGAAGTGACATTCGAGGCTTGCATCTCTGTAAAACCTACCAACATTTCTGATGCTGCCGTGGAATATTAAACCAATTGGGATACACTGATTTCTAGTTCTGGTGCGTTGTCATACATTTGATTTAACACTGCATAAAAGTGCTAGTTGCAGTTGTTTGAACATGGCCTCGGACTCGAACCCGAGTCCCCAAGAACAAAGTTCTCTTGCCGCGCTGGTCGTGGACAACTTTCCATCGGTGAAACAGTTCCCACTGGCACAGAAGCTGGCAGACCATCTGGAGCTGACCGCTGGGTGAGTGAGTAAATGTCGGTGGAATGTGCGAAAAAGAGGCAAAGGGGGTGAGGGGTGGGGGTGGAGAGAAAAAGAGGCGAATGGAGGGAAATAGAAGAAGAAGAAA
>NW_004798976.1:16866-19245 GCF_000002075.1 Aplysia californica | reverse complement strand
ATTTCTTAAAGACTTTTCAGCACACGTTTGATTTTGAAGACGATCCAAGTAGTCTATGCCTCCTCTATCTGCTGATTGTGAACATGTCGCCTTTTCTTGTCCTTATAGGTTTGTTTGGTTGTTTTATTTTGTCGTTTGCTTATACCCTCTCCTTACCTAAAAAAAAAACGTATGTGGAAAGTGGGAGTGTCTCGTTGTTTGTTTTTTATAATGCAGGATAAATAGGAAAGACAGCTGCAAGGGTCATGGAAGGTCAAGTGATACACAACCTAGGTCATGCCTGATATAAAGTGGAGGGCTGGCAATCGAAATAATAATAGAAATTGTTAATGTCATGATAATACCCCTGGGACGTAGAAGGGTTAACAGAAGTACTAGAAAGGCCGACAACCTCATTCATTCCTCGTGGAAATGGTAGGTGAAAGAGCTCCCGTCGAGAGCTGAGTGCGGCTTATTATTGTCTTTATTGTGGTCAATCACAGGGCAAGAGGAAGTGCTTGCCAAACGGGGATATTTTTATTGCTATTCTAGAGGCTACTTCGGAATCGGTGCAGACCATAGCCAGGATAAACAAAGGCTGTCAGAAGAGCACATTGGTCCATGATTCTCCTCTCCCTTTACGACATCGATCTTGCAGTCAAGTCAATCCCGTCATTTTTCGTCGGCTGGACAATTTTACGACAACTCTCTACGGTTGCCTTTACGACTCTGGCCCGGAAGTGACGCCGTTGCTCTATGCGATTTCCTTGTTCTACGGTAGCAGCCGTCCGGAGACGACGGCTACACACAAAATAGTGACGTTTTATAGGACTTGTTTGTACTCTGCGGTCTCAGCGACTTGTCGATTGATGTACTCTCGCTTCGCAATATTTGTTTAAGTAGCGGACTCTCTGGAGGGGAAAAGCTTAAATCGTATTAGAAGTTTGGGGATCGATGATAACAAAGTCGTGCCGTGACCCAACAGAGGATAGCGTGCCTGAAAATACCGAAAACAGTTTCCTTGACATTTCTGGGTCGTGGTGTCTTTGTCTAGCAGTTGTGACGTCCGATTTGCAATCGTTAGATCTTGGGTTCAGGCCTTGGATAATTGGGGGAGGATGCTGTGTCCGTAGGATGTGCTTATTTTTTCCCCAAATCCCCCCCCCCCAACCCCCGGTCTTCAAAGGGTTACATGTAACATCTGACAAAGACAGATGATGGGAAAAACTTAGTAGAGCACTAAGAAGTCGCTACCTTAGAATTACAAAGCTCTATCTGGCATTGTTTGGCTGTTTTAAGTTACTAAGACCATGACATGAAAAAATGTTCTTTCTGCTCTATCAAAATCGTAGGATTATTGGGACTCGTTATTAAGATATTCAAAGAATCGTGTTCGAAAAGGCTTGACATGTTGTGAAATTCAACGTCTTTGACGTCAAATTTCTCCAAACTAGATACCGAGCACATAAAACTTGGCAATTCTAGGATAGCGAAGGGTCGTGCCTTATGTCCCCTTGGAGGACTTTTGGTGACAAGCGATAGACTTGTGCTATGATATCCAAGACTGGGCACACCTGATGTAATTACGGGTCCCATGGAACGCACCGTTTGACTTTTTTGGGGACCTAATGAAGGGCTAGGGATGAAAGGTTTACACGCGTATTCGACGATAGTGTTTTTGCCCTTCATTTGCAAGCCGATTGTGTGCACCAGCGACATTTATGGAGAGCAAAGAATGGCGGCTATGGCAGTGCCCAGTCTAATATCACAATTCAGTTCTATGTAATAAACTGGGATAAACAAGCCGACAAAAGGGATTATTACGAGGGGGTGTACGTTTTGAGTAGGACGGGAACCAAGACTTTGCACCTTAACAACAGGTTTCCTCTAAATCTTTCCTCTTTAGATTGTTTGGCTGTCTCAAATTTTCTTTTCCAAAATTTCTATTATTGCAGAATGGGTCCTTTAATGGCCAATGTAACAGTTCAATTTTCTCCCAATCTATTTAACGGGATTGCCTTGTGTGTCACAGAGACTTTCAATTAGCCTGTGAGCTTAGAAATATTCTTTAAAACACAAACTGAAAAATTATAAGAATAAAAAGCGCCGGAGATAATTCCCTTTTTAGAGCTTTTAAACTCCCATCAACGTTTTATCAGGTTGACTCACAAGCAATAAACCCATGCCAATAATGGTTTAGACAATAAAATAAGGAAAACAAATGTCGTGTCCCATTAAGAGTGTCATTCTTTATTTAGGCTGGAAACTGGAAATGCGGCATGAGCTGTAATGGAGCAACAAAAGATAGAACACGATGAGAAACGAAGGAATTCCTTAATCTCAAGTATTCTCTCTCTCTCTCTCTCTCTCTCTCTCTCTCTCTCTCTCTCTCTCTCTATG
>NW_004798976.1:9292-12783 GCF_000002075.1 Aplysia californica | reverse complement strand
CTTGATATCTGCCTGGTCCAGCGTCCTGACGTCATCACGGAGTGATTTGTTGAGTGGTTTTGTAATTTACCGTGAGTTCGCACGATAGGGACTCCATTTCGCCAGGAACATACTCGGGCAATTATAGCAACCCAAAAAAAGAAGCAGGAAGTAGGTTTAGATGACCCTATATCGCCGACCAAACCCTCTACCCACTGAGAAGTCAATTCCTCGATGCTATGGCATGGTTTGGATCCACTTCAATACGGCAAGAAACCAAGATACCGCAGCAAAGTGTTTTTGACCCCAAAGGGATGAGAATATTGAATATTATATTGGACCAGTTTTTGAAACAATCGGCGTATCGCTTCCACTACTCCACATATACACAACCAAGCACATGGTTTGACACTAAAATACTCGTATTTTTCTTTTTCTAAGAGAGGTGTTTCCGATGGCTTACTTGCCCTTTGCCTATCCTGAATACCTTTCTCTTTTTTCTTTCATTTCGTTGTTCCAACGTTGTGTTAGAGCACAGACAACCCATTTTTTAAATTCAGGTTTTTATCGAGTATGACTGGTATGAGTACTTTTTGGGCACTCTTCTATGAAGTCAGCGAACCAACATCTTTTTTTCAATAATTCGCAAGTCTTTAAGATAACATTATGCGATACACCGTAGTTTCGATCTCCGCATGTCTCCTGATTTCAAATGATTGAGAGAATGGCGTTGCTTTTGTTTGGGGGTTTTTCCTGTAAAGGCCCTTCTTTCGAAACTTACTTGATATACAACGCCCATTCGGGGTCTTCACTCTGTGTGGGGCCAACATTATGAGTAATGGGGTTAGTCATGACTCCATACGTGATAGACGATTTTGACGTATCCAATTTTTTTCTCTCTTTTTTTTAGGGGAGAGTAGGCTGAAGTAGATCGTTACCGTTTTTGTTTGTTTGTTTTGTTTTGTTATTGGACGTAGCCCTGTACGTGACCAGGCTTGATGTTGATGGGCAGTCAGACAGGGCCAGATGGAGGCTATTTCAGGACACGCCCTTTCTAAATGGACACTCTCACTGATCCCAGTGCCTAAGGGCGATAACTGGAGCTTATGTTGCCGCTACGTTACGAGGTTTATTAATTCTTTCCTTTTATCTCGAGCCGAAAAAAAGAGATTTACCAGAGAATGGGCGAAGGGTGTAGGTCGAAGCAGAGGTATTGTTAGGAAGGGTGGCGGTGAGGGTAACGGATGAGTGGGAGGAGAGGAGAGGAGAGGATACTTTTGTTCTTGCACAGTCTAACTAACGGTGGAAAACTGGAGTATCTGAATGCTAACTGTTGTCAGATGTGGAAGGATACGTGGTTTGAAGTGACTTTAGTACCTAACTTGGCCCCAAAACAACATTGTTTCAATTCGTTATGGGCAAAACCTCTCATTCTTCACCATCGGTAAAGTAAAGAAGAACATAGAAGAAACATAACAAAGCAAAATGACGCACCAAATATAAAGTAGGTTCATACCCTTGCCTGGTAAATAAAAAAATCTTGACTGGCATGAAATAAAATCAATATTCAGCTCATGAAAGGAAAAGTTTCCTCTCATAATACGTCAAGAGTGTTGTTGGGTTGTTTTTTTCCCAAGCATAACATTTACAACCTTGTTGAAATATTTTCTCCCTAATTTACAAACATCCGACATGAAATCTGAACAATCGGGGGGGGGGGGGGGGGGGGGGGAGAGACATCGTAAAAACCTCAACCGTCTCGATTAACTTCCCGGAAGTTACCCCATGAACGCTTACACCGGGGAAAAACCTGACACGTAAATCATAAACTAATGTGAGATTAAATCAGAAATCGTTTGATAAAAGAACAAGCAAAAAAAAAAAGAAAAAAGAAAAAAGAAGGAAAATAAACCAGTAGAATAGCTTTTCTTGAAATTGATACTACAGAGCCAGACAGATGGAGATGATGGGTATTAGGAAAATATCCCGTGGACACGTTCGTACCCGTGTCGACAAGTTAGTAAGGAAGTAGCGACTCAAGCCTCTGCGGATGGTGGACAGCCGTGGACATCTGCCGTAACAATATCGTCAGGTTCTCTCCCCGTGCCTCGTCGTTCGTGATGATCAATGAATTCTCGTCCAGGACGGCCTCTCGGTTGTCTCTCAAACCTCACCGCTCACGTTCCCGGACTGGGTTGATCCCTCTGCTCAATTTAGTCGCTGCGTGGGAGGAACGCACAACTAGGACGATACGCGAGTTATTAGGGAAAACCAAGTCTTTTACAGCTTTAGATAGTTCTAAATTGTTGTTCAGAAAGACTTGTGTTTTACTTAATTAGAGTCATGCTTTTAAAATAATTTTTTTTAACTGACGTAAGCACGACATGTCAAAAACTTCTTGCTGAAGTATTGACCATTGTTGATAACCCAAGTCTCCATCTCTTTCACACTATTCTCATCTCGAAATTCTAGCGGTCAAGTCACATGTTGATAATACCTTTGTTTTGTAAATGCAATCGCATTACTTGTATCAGACATCACGTAACGAGTTTCGCTTAGGTAAACGTTATGGCGTTTGCTAGAGGCTCAAATTTGAAAAACAAATATAATTATAGATCTCCATATTTAGTTCACAGTAACCTACACTGTACTCTCTTTCTGTAATGCCGCGGTCTTCCTTAGCGCGCGTGCCATCTGTGCGTAGCCAGATCTGTCTGTCTATCCCGGCCTCTCGCCAACGTGCCGAGATGGCGGCGTTTCCGGTAATTCCCTCTAATGGACAAGCTGTCTCAGACCACTTCGATCCCTGTCCTTCTCCCAGAACAGTTTGGACACGCCGTATATCCCCTTCAACCGAGGACTCGTCCATCCTCTCACTTAGTTCCTTTTCGATCCTTCTACCCAAACAGTTAGGATACGGCGTCTGTCACCTTCACCCAAGCATTCTCTTTCTCTCGTTTGGATCATTTTCGTGAAGATGAAGAAAACCTGGCACCCTTTATGTTTTATCCCATCTTCTCAGGGTCCCCAGAAATACTGTGTCTCGTATAACTGACTGCACATAATGTAGTTATTGAATACGTTTAAGAAAAATATAGTAGTCTTTCTGGGGAAAAGTTCCCATCGCTATCGGAAAACAGGAAGCCCTCTAAGGCTCCTTGGTTTACAGCGGTGGCTAACTCCGTCCGTCCCCGTATATGTCCTAAATGGCTATTGTCGGACTTTTGGGGGTGATTATGATAGGCGTTTCTCCTAAAAGGGCTTTCACGGATCCGTAAATGTAGGGTATCCCTTCCGATATCCCGCCCTTGGCATTTATCATGTTACCTAAAATCTATGGCTGAAAGTGGGATGTTGGAAATGGTTTGGAGGGTGGAGAGTTTATGTTGTATGTGGTGGCCATGCTTTCAGGGTACTCACTTGGGTGTAACTTCTGTAAGGTCTACTAAAATTATTAGTGTCTATGGTTCACCCATCTCTCTGTCCCTCCCCTCTCTCTCTCTCTCTCTCTC
>NW_004798976.1:6922-8766 GCF_000002075.1 Aplysia californica | reverse complement strand
GCGCGTTTGTGTGTGTTGTCGACGGTTTTAGGTCAGTATTTCGACTGTTGTGCCTGTCCGTGACCCCGAGAAGGGTGCTTCTCTCCAGCGTCACCCACTACATTGTTGTTGATGTGTTCTTCTTGTTGTTACTGTTGCTTCTGTTGTTGTTGTTTTTTGTTGATGTTATTGTTGTTTTTGTTGTTTTTGTTGTTGTTGTTGTTGTTGTTGTTGTTTTGTTGCTGTTGTTGTTGTTGTTTTTATTGCTGTAGTTTCCGTTGCTGGTAAAGCCTGTACTTCTATTTTGGCAGATTCGTTAAGTATATAATTCAGCATAACATACAGAAACTCCAATTTTATGCTTTTGCTCGTAAGTTGTTCACCTCGAGGGACTGTTCAGTTCCCTGGCCATTTCTACGTTTATCATCTTGTCGTACGTTTATCATCTTGTCGGTGTTGTTATCAATAACATGTTCTCTCCGAAAAACATTGGCCACTTTCCCACCGACTTCCCCAAAAAGAACAAATCAACCGGACATCCTATATTCCACCCACTCCGTTATTTTCCTTTACCTTCTAAACCCAACAGATGTCTATCACAGAGAGACCCCAGGTCTCCCAAGCCACTTAGGTTGATTGTATTCCGTTGTTCCGAGCATCGAACTACCATTTTTCTGCTCACTATCAAATCCATAGTCTGATCAACATGACTGTTCTGTCGAACCGCCCCAACAGACTCGGGACTTCTCCGAGTATCTCGCTGTTATTATGAGCGCACTGAATCTTTCATGAGCTTATTATATTGAGCGTAAACTATGAGAAACGGTCATATACGATCAAGATGAAAAACAGCCCAAATATTTTTATAAGGTTTGAGAATGGGTTATATTTTCTCCTTCTCCTTTTCTCTTTTTTCCCTTCTATTTCGCCTTTTCTTCTTCTTCTTCTTCGTCTTCTTCTTTTTCTTCTTCCCGGATGTTATGGTTGTCATAGTTATCCATATATCTTTATACTTTGCATTGATTTTTCTCCGTTTTCTCTCGATTCTCGTACAGTTTTCTGAAGAATGTGAGAGTTTCGTGGTGCTTCAAAGTGGTGCGCTACTTTCTGCTTCCCTTTATACTTTACAGTTATTCTTTTCGACGGTGACATTCTCAAAATAATGCCGTTATCGTGTTGACTCGCTGTAAATGACCACTCATGAACACATTCTCCCAAAGCGTTATACAGTTGAACCTACTCTAACGATCACCTGTCCAGGACAACCACCTGCACAAACGAAGACTTGTAACTTTACCCCCTGTGGGTTTTTTTCTACATTATAATGACACCAAGAGCACTCTCTGTCAAAGATGGCCGTTTCTTCTTGACGCGGGTACTCGTCTTGCCCAGATTCGGTTGCATTTAAAAATAATATTAAAGCAAAGTGTATTCGGTTGGTTTGTTGGTTGGGGGGGGGGGGTTGTCATGATAATCATGATAGAAATATTTGGAATTGATCACACTTTAACGTGAGAAAATATTTACGACTTTGGTCTCTGATTTTTTATAACGCAGTTCAAGTTGTGCTACAGTAAAGAGATACAACAAATGTATACTTTAACAGCAGAATCCACTCAAGGTTCCGTTCAAGTTGGAATGAGCTTAGGGAGTATGAATTACGACTGACTGTCTGGCTTGGTGGAGTGGATAGTATGGTATGGGTATAGCGCTTACTTCTATTAACACTGCAAAGCTTATGAAAGATGTTTGGTCTCCGAATTAAATTTCTTCGTTCGAGCAACAAAGTGCGCAAAGGAAATTGGTAGCAAAGATAGTACAAGACAAGATGGGCCACTTCTCTCTTTGAGCCAATTAAAAAAGTG